>NC_090764.1:62556747-62724247 GCF_036898095.1 Palaemon carinicauda | reverse complement strand
CGGTCCTAACTTGGAAACCAAAGTTAAACAACGTTGAGCCCTTTCTATCGTAAATAACTTACAGAGCTAATGATTTAAAACTTATTAAATGAATATTTTTTAGTAGATATTTTATGAAAGATTTTCTTTGAATAGTCTTCGTACTGTTTCAAAAATGAACTAACGTTTAGTTTATTTATGCTACGCAGTTTGCGCTCTATCGTTACGATAGAGAGAGAGAGTATCACGGTTTCACTTTGCAGAAAGAGTAAATCGATTCTGACGTTTTGTTCATTCTTCTTTCAAAGCTTAAATGTTTTAAATTCTATTTTAAAGGAACTTTTTAATTGAAAAACCTTTCAGTTTTTTCCTTTGGTCAAATAACCTGTTTTTTGACGAAACATAAGTGGGCTCTTCTCTTCGGTGCGAAATCAAGAGAGAGAGAGAGAGAGAGATGCAGACGGAGGGAGAGAGAGGAGAGAGAACGTTCCGATCTTTATCTCGTCCCAAGCGAGTAACGTTGTTTTCGAGTTACTCTCGTCCCTAGTCTCTGTACGGGGAGAAAGGATAAAACGTTTTTAGTTTTTTATTCTCGTCCCAAGGCACTGTACGGTGAGAGATTGAAAACGTAGTGTTGAATGAACTAGTGTTTAGTCTCTTCCCCAGCCACTGATCTTTTTATCTTAAAATATGTTTACTGTTTTTTTTGCTGGTATTAATGTGCTTACATTATACGACTGATTTCGCAATTATAACCTTTTGATAGAGGGTAGAATTGCGTGCTTCAGGTAGCAATCAGTTTTATTCATACCTAATGTGAATTGTTGAAAAATTCGATTTCAGTGAATTAAGTGCAAAACAGAAAATCGTAGTGATAAAGTGATATTGCGCAAAGTGTTATCAGTGTTGCGACCGAGGGTTCGTCTGTTCGTGCCTGTCGTTCGCCTAGTCCGGGACCTCTTGCAAGCTCCCAAGCCCAGGGGAGAAGTAATGTCGTACGACTTATGGGTTCGAGAGGCCTTGATCAGCGAACAGACGTTCCCTCTATGGTATCAGGTGTATCTTACCAAGATCACCCCTACCATAAGGCGAGAGAGACGATTTTCTCCTCGTCATCCGAAGGCTTTTCGCATAAGAAACCGTAGAACAAGGTTTCGAGGCCCTTTAAGCGAAAGTCAGTCCTTTCAGGACAGGTCCAGCGTCCTGGTTTTAACCATTAGGACAGCTCTGACCCTATGCAGTCATCGGAAGACTGCTCGCCGCCTAAACAAAAGCGTAACCCAGACTCCGAGAGTCTTTTTGTAGGCAAGGTTTTGCAGTCACAGACGTTACCCTCGTCTCTTACCGCAACCATTCCCGTTGATCCAGAATGGGTTGTACGGCAAGACATGCAGAATAAGCTTTCCTCCCTTATGGAAGACTATTCTGCCGATAAGTCCGTTGAGCCTAGCCGTTTATCTCATCGAGATCCTGGCCTTCAGCCACCCTAACGTTCCTTTGTGCGTCCTGTTGACGTTGGCGTAGCCAAGTCACGTCAGTCAGGTTGTTTAGAACCACACTCGATGTGGTCTCGTGTGGATTTTCAGCCACATTTGGACGTTAGGCCACTTGATGATGCTCCTGTTGACGTTCAGGACGTTCGCCAACAATCGGAGTTGACTTGTTTTGACGCTGAGCGTCAACCTCCGCATTCTAGAGTTGTTTTGACTGCTCAGACTAGGCGGTCAAAGCTGTCTCGAGTGGACGCTGTGCGTCCTCACGCACCTGTTGTTGTTGACAGTTCACAGACTGTCAAGCAGTTACATGACGTTGCGTCCTGGTCCGCTACTAATGCACCAGTGCGTGTGGACTCTGCTTGTAAAGCATTGCCACCACGGTAGGTCTCTCCCTTGCTTGAGACTCGGCTATTGTCGGACAAGGTTCCTTCAGATGAGGAAGTTGCTGTTCCCCCTCCTACTGATATTCCCTTGAGGACTCTGTCAGACGGAGATGAGCCTAAAGCTGCTTAGCCCTCTATGGACTTTAAATAAATCATGCTGATTTTTAAGGATCTTTGTCCGGATCTTTTTGTAACTGCTGCTCCTCGTTCGCCTAAACGTCAGAGCTTACACTAGGCCTAGCTACTTCGAAGCCGTTGTTTTATAAGCTAGTGCTCTCTCGCTCTTCTAAGAGAGCTTTACGTTTGCTAGGCGACTGGTTTATCACCAGGAGGAGTTTGGGGGAGACAGCCTTTGCTTTCCCTACTTTTAAGCTGGCTTATAGAGCGAGAGTCTGATATGACACGAGAGAAGTTCTCGGCTTGGGAGTTCCTGCCTCTGCCCAGATAGACTTCTCAAACCTCATAGACTCTCCCTGGCGCCTGGACATGAGATGCTTCAAGATTTTACAGGTCGACTTCAGAGCTATTTTCGAGCGTTTGAAGTTTTGCTGTACAATTATGTCATGCATAAACAAGGCTTTCAGGGATGGCTCCAATGATCTGACAGCCACGTTCTCTGCAGGAACAAGTCCCTCAGGGATGGCTCCAATGATCTGGCAGCATTGTTCACTGCAGGAGTACGTAAGAGGCAAGTGCGCTCAATGTGTTCATTGTCAAGACAAACTTCACGATGAAGTCTACCAGGCTGTCTTGACAGCATTTATGGAAGGCGACTGGATGGTCTCTCTCGACCTTCAGGTGGCATACTTCCACATTCCTATACACCCGGATTCCCAACCGTTTCTGAGGTTTGTTTACAGGAATGTGGGGTACCAGTTTCGAGCCCTGTGCTTTGGCCTCAGTCCTGCGCCTCTCGTGTTTACGAGGCTCATGAGGAATGTGGCAAAATCCCTCCATCTATCGGGGATACGAGCCTCCCTGTACTTGGACGACTGGCTTCTCAGAGCATCGTCCAGTCTTCGCTGTCTGCAGGATCTACATTGGACGTTGAGTCTGGCCAGGGAGTTGGGACTTTTGGTCAACCTAAAAGTCCCAACTGATCCCATCCCAGATTACTCTATATTTGGGGATGGAGATTCGCAGTCAAGCCCTGCTCGAAGTCCAACTAATGCTGAAAAGAAAACGTTTATTCAGTCAGGAGTTGGAACAGTCTCGTAGGGACTCTCTCATCCCTGGAGCAGTTTGTCTCACTAGGGAGACTACACCTTCTGCCTCTCCGGTTCCATCTAGCCTCTCACTGGAACTAGGACAAGACATTAGAGACGGTATCATTCCCAGTCTCCGAACCAGTAAAGGCATGCCTGAAATGGTGGGACAGCAATATCAGTCTGAGAGAGGGACTATCCCTAGCAGTCAAGAACCCAAACCACGTGTTGTCCTCAGACGCGTCGGATTTGGGTTGGGGTGCGACCCTGGACGGTCGGGAATGCTCGGGTCTGTGGACCTCTAGTCAGAAGAGCATGCACATCAACGGCAAGGAGCTATTAGCAGTCCACTTGGCCTTGATGATATTAGAAAGCTTCTTCGAAGCTAAGTGGTAGAGGTCAACTCAGACAACACCACAACTTTGGCGTACATCTCCAAGCAAGGAGGCACACACTCCTTCACGCTGCTCGAGATCGCAAGGGACCTTCTCTTATGGTCAAGAATTCGAGGCATCTCCCTGTTGACGAGATTCATCCAGGGGGACTTGAACGTCTTGGCAGACTGTCTCAGTCGGAGGGGTCAGGTGATACCCACAGAATGGACCCTCCACAAGGACGTGGGCAAGAGTCTTTGGGCTACTTGGGGTTAACCCACCATAGACCTCTTTGCCTCCTCGTTGACCAAAAGGTTACCAATCTATTGCTCTCCAGTCCTAGATACAGAAGCAATCTACATAGACGCGTTTCTACTGGATTGGTCTTTTATGGACTTATATGCATTCCCACCATTCAAGATAGTCAACAAGGTACTGCAGAAGTTCGCCTCTCACGAAGGGACAAGGTCGACGTTGGTTGCTACCCTCTGGCCCGCGAGAGAGTGGTTCACCGAGGTACTTCAATGGCTGGTAGACTTTCCAAGAAGTCTTCCTCTATGGGTAGATCTGTTACGTCAGCCCCACGTAAAGAATGTCCATCAAAGCCTCCCCGCTCTTCGTCTGACTTCCTTCAGACTATCGAAAGACTCTCAAGAGCTAGAGGCTTTTCGAAGGAGGCAGCCAGTGCGATTGCAAGAGCTAGGAGAGCTTCTACCATTAGAGTATACCAGTCGAAGTGGGAAGTCTTTCGAGACTGGTGCAAGTCAGCATCTGTGTCCTCGTCCAGTACCTCTGTAGCCCAAATCGCAGATTTTCTTTTACATCTGAGAAAGGTTCGCTCCCTTTCAGCTCCCACGATTAAGGGCTACAGGAGCATGTTGGCTTCGGTCTTTCGACATAGAGGCTTAGATCTTTCCAACAATAAAGATCTCCAAGATCTCCTTAAGTCTTTCGAGACCTCTAAGGAACGTCGTTTGGCAACTCCTGGATGGAACTTAGACGTGGTCCTAAGGTTCCTCATGTCAGACAGGTTTGAGCCATTACATTCAGCCTCCCTGAAGGATCTCACCCTCAAGACACTTTTCCTAGTGTGCTTGGCTTCGGCTAAAAGGGTCAGTGAACTTCATGCCTTCAGTAAGAACATCGGGTTTTCTACAGAAAAAAGCCACTTGTTCACTTCAACTTGGTTTCCTGGCCAAAAATGAACTGCCTTCTCGTCCTTGGCCTAAATCTTTTGATATTCCTTGCTTATCAGAGATCGTAGGCAACGAACTGGAAAGAGTATTATGTCCTGTTAGAGCTCTTAAGTTCGATTTAGCCCGTACTAAGTCATTACGAGGTAAATCTGAGGCATTATGGTGCTCAGTTAAGAAACCTTCATTGCCTATGTCAAAGAATGCTTTGTCATATTTTATCAGATTTTTTTAATACGAGAAGCTCATTCTCACTTGAATGAGAAAGACCGATGTTTGCTTAAGGTTAAGACGCACGAAGTTAGAGATATAGCAACCTCCGTGGCCTTCAAGCAAAATAAATCTCTGCAAAGTATTATGGACGCGACTTTTTGGAGAAGCAAGTCAGTGTTCGCGTCATTTTACTTAAAAGATGTCCAGACTCTTTACGAGGACTGCTACACACTGGGTCCATTCGTTGCAGCGAGTGCAGTAGTGGGTGAGGGTTCTACCACTACATTACCCTAATTCCAATATCCTTTTTAATCTGTCTCTTGAAATGTTTTTAATATTGTTTTTTTGGGTTGTACGGAAGGCTAAGAAGCCTTTCGCATCCTGATTGATTTGGCGGGTGGTCAAAGTCATTTCTTGAGAGCGCCCAGATTAAGGGTTTGATGAGGTCCTGTTGTATGGGTTGCAGCCCTTAATACTTCAGCTCCTGGGAGTCTTTCAGCATCCTAAGAGGATCGCTGGGCTTTGTGGGGAAGACAGACTTATAAGGCAGAGTAATCGTCTAAGTCAACTTCCTTACCAGGTACCTATATATTTTGATTTTGTTATATTGATAACTGTCAAAAACTCTTAGCTTATACGCTGTAAACTTAATTAACTCTGGTCTCTACCCACCGCCTTGGGTGTGAATCAGCTATTATATATTCACCGGCTAAGTTGAATATTTAAAAATGATATTTTAATTATAAAATAAATTTTTGAATATACTTACCCAGTGAATATATAAATTAAAGGCCCTCCCTTCCTCCCCATTAGAGACGCAGCGGGACGAGAAGAATTGAAGGGTTTGTTTACATGCAAGAGTGGTATCTGGCCGATAGTGGCGCTGGTGGGCACACCCGCAACCTTTATAGCGATCGCTCGCGAGTTTTTGAGTGTGTTTTCTGTCGAGCCGCTGAGTAGCAGCTATTATATATTCACCGGGTAAGTATATTCAAAAATTTATTTTATAATTAAAATATAATTTTTATGAAAACTAAACACTCCTGTAATGCAAGAAAAATCTGATGAATTTAGCAATACGAAATGGGTACTCCCTGCTACATGCTGAAATGGAAGTAAGTAAAGAAGAAATAAATAGTCATTTAACAAAAAGACCAAGGAAAACTACCAGAATAGACCAAAAACCTAATAAAGAAAAAATTGGAAATGAGGCTAAAAGACAAAATAGACGAAATAGTATTTGCAGAACTATCCAAAACAATAAACAAACTAAAAACCCAAGATATTCATAAACACAATCAAACCAAAATTGAGGAAACTAAAGAAAGAAAGAAACATTTGACTTGGTGAAAAGAAGACTTGGAATAGGGTCCTAACAGTTATTTGCCTTAAAGTATGTAAAAGGAATAATATTATCAACAAAGAGATGGAGTGATATAAATTGCAGGGGATCTCTGTACAATATTGTACAATAGTGATAGAAGAAATAGTTTTGCCAGTAGAAGTAATGAAACGCCTGAGGTGGTACCAAAAGTAACAGTACGAGAGGTAAAGAGACCATTACATGGCATGAAAAGAGGCAAACCAGCAGAAGATGGCCTAATTATTGATATGATAATAGATGGAGATTTCATAGCAGTAAAACTTGCTGAACTTTCTACAAAATGTAAGATGCTCTATACCTACAGCTTGGAAAAATTTTATCATTATACAGTACTAAATCACAAAAATTAGACAAAAGACCTAAAAATTACCACCTAATAAGTTTATTCTTGGTAATATAAAAAATATTTACAAAGATCATATTAGGCTGAATAAGAGAGACAGTTTAACATTATTCAACCAAGAGAGCATGCATACTTTATAAGTAGGTATTCAAACTGACCATGTCCATGTAATTAGGGAGCTAATGGAAAAATCAAGAGTATGACAAACCACTATTTATGACTTTTATAGACTATGATAGAGCTTTTAATTCCGTAAAAACTTCATCAGAAGTAAAAGCCTTTCAAAGAGAAGGAATATCTATATGGGGGTTACAGAAATCCTAAAACTATATAAAGATAATGAGAAAATTCTGATTGAGAAAGAAGTGAGACAGGGAGACCACCATGTCTCCTAAATTATTCACAGCATGCCTAGAAGTTTTCAAGAATTTAGATTGTGAAAATGTAGGAATTAACATTAATTGGGAATACCTCAACAACTTAAGATTTGCAGATGACATAGTTATGTTTAGTGAATCATGGGAGTAATTGTAAAAGATGATAGATTTGAATAGGGAAAGCAGAAATGTAAGACTGAATATGAGTAAAACTAAGGTAGTGTCTGATGAAAATGTAGAGACAAAAAATAAGGGTTTTGGACGAACCTCTAGGGATTGTTAATGAATATAAGTACTTAAGACAGACAGTAAGACTTTTCCCCTGATATGAGACCAAAAGAGGGATAAGCATGGGATTAAGACCTTTCGGTGAATATAATGAGATTATGAAAATTAAAATACCACTTCTCTGAAAAGAAAAGTATTTAATCAGCTGGTCCTACCAGTATTAACTTATGCATCAGAAACTTGGAGCCTTACTAAAACCTTAGAACATAAGCTCGTTACAACTTAAAGAGCTATGGAAAGAATAATGATGGGAATAACACTATGAAACAGACAATGAGCAACAATGATACGAGCGCAAACTAAAGTAGAGGATATTCTAAGAACATGTGAGAAAAAGAAATGAACATGCCCAGGACATATAATGAAAATGACAAGATAATAGATGTACAAGAACAATAACAGAATGGGTCTTTGAATAAGACATGCAATTACATTTTCGTACCCGTTGGTTTTCTTTCGCATCAGGTTTCGAGTATTATTATTATTATTATTATTACTACTTGCTAAGCTACAACCCTAGTTGGAAAAGTAGGATGCTATAAGCCCAAGGTCTCCAACAGGGAAAATAGCTTAGTGAGGAAAGGAAATAAGTTAGTAAACTACAAGAGAAGTAATGAACTATATAAAATATTATAAGAACAGTAACATTAAAACATCTTTCATATATAGACAATGAAAACTTGAAAAAAGCAAGAGGAAGAGAAATAAGATAGAAAAGTGTGCCCAAGTGTACCCTCAAGCAAGAGAATGCCACCCCAAGACAGTGGAAGAGCATGGTACCAAGGCTATGGCACTATCCAGGACTAGAGAGCATTGGTTTGATTTTGGAGTGTCCTTGAAGAGCTGCATACCATATCTAAAGAGTCTCTTCTACCTTTACCAAGAGGAAAGTAGCCACTGAACAATTATAGTGCAGTAGCTAGCCTCTTGAGTGAAGAAGAATTGTTTGTAATCTCAGTGTTGTCAAGTGTATGAGGACAGAGGAGAACTTGGAGCGAATAGGCCAGACTATTCAGTTTAGGTGTAGGCAAAGAAAAAGTGAGCCGTAACTAGAGACATGGATCCAATGTAGTAATGTCTGGCCAGTCAAAGGAGCCAATACCTCTCTAGCAGTAGTAACTCAGCGGATGGCTAGGGAAAAGAGTATGGCCTAGTATTGCTTCCTTTCCTACCTTTCAATCCATAAGGGGTCAATTATCTGTTTGATAGTTAGGGGAAGGGACTAAACTTCTGAGGTTTTAGGTTCCAATGGGATTTGCCTTATCCAAGTCTCTCTCCTTTCCCTTTTTAAAGACGTGACTCCTATTAGGGTCTCTTGAGGATAGGGAAGGCATGGTTCTCTCTTTGGGATACTAATTAATTAATATTTTCAATTTTGAATTTCATATTACAGAGGAATGAATGAAGTCAGTTTTGGTGTAATAACCCGATCATCCCTTAATGGTATCATGAGCAATGTTGGTATTGTAGTGTTAGTTTTGCATCTTGGGGTAGCATTTACGACCCTGTGAATTGCTTTATTTGCATTCGCTGAATTCATTTTTCAAAGAATAAGGATTAATTAGTGGCAGACTTGAGAAATAGTGCTATTTTTCTGCTATCAATGTGGGTGAGGGAATTTACCAAGATCTTGGGTTTCTCTTGAGTATTTAACCAGTAAGGAACACTGAGATCGCATCTGCCTTTCAGCATTGTATTTGGCAGTAAGGGGTTTTGATAGAGGGGGCATAGTTGACCAGCACTCCATCCAAGTATTATAGCAGATTTTGGGTCAGTGGATGATTTTTACCCTGAAGAGGAGGGAGCCTTACTCCAGTGGTACTCAAAGGAGGCTTTGGTCTGCCTTGGGAGGAACCCGTTGGGTGCTTACCTTGGGTTTGACTAGCTTGCAAAGTCAGGTCTGGCTGAGGTTTTTGTTAAGCAGGTGACTTTCTCCTGGATTTGGTCAGTGTGTATGCGTGTGCCTTGTACATGCTAAAATAATTGAGAAATTGATCTACTCCCTTTAAAGTGATACTGTCCAAGGATATACCATTAGCTTGAGTTCCTGCGTTCATCCTGCTCCCTCCTGATCCTAACCTTGGGATCCTGCTATGGCTGAACCCTCAGGTTTTGAGTTCAGGAGAATACTCCATTGAGAATGAAAACTCCTGACCCAAGTCTTCTGAGTTCAGATACAGGGGAGTAGTTGGTGGAGGTAGCTTCATCTATGGATATTAAGGAGTAGGACCTAATAGGATACCCTTGGTTATCTGGTGCAGGATGTACATTTTGAACTGATTCAAACATAGTTCGATGCAGGGGATTTGATCCTTCCTAAGGAGCTTCTCATGATGTCCTTTCTATCTCTTCCATACAAGCAGGACACAGAACGACTCCCTGGTCTGCCCTGTGAGGACATGGCAATGTTTCTTAGAGATCTCAAGTCCCCATGTGGAGCACCAGATAATTTCTTGCGCTGAAAAGTTATAGATGGAGATATTCAAGAATATTAATTTTCTTATGCACCTTTAGTCTTGCTAATCCAATGGGATTTTATTAGTACCAACCCAGTTTTGAGTTACCGATCTAGTGAGATTTTTGAAGTACCAACCTAGTTTTGAGTTGCCGATCCAGTGAGATTCTGGAAGTACCAACCCAGTTTTGAGTTGCCAATCCAATGAGATTTTGGAAGTACCAACCCAGTTTTGAGTTGCCGATCCAATGAAATTCCAGAAGTACCATTTGGTTTTGAGTTGCTGATCTAATGAGATTTTGGAGGTACCAACCAAGTTTTTTAGTTG
The DNA here is from genome assembly GCF_036898095.1 of Palaemon carinicauda. Lineage (NCBI taxonomy): Eukaryota > Metazoa > Arthropoda > Malacostraca > Decapoda > Palaemonidae > Palaemon > Palaemon carinicauda. Next base: position 62,714,229 of record NC_090764.1, on the reverse strand, counting down.
CTGATCCAATGAGATTTTGGAGGTACCAAACAAGTTTTTTAGTTGCTGATCCAATGAGATTTTGGAGGTACCAACCCAGTTTTGAGTTGCCGATCCAATGAGATTCCAGAAGCACCATTTTGGTTTTGAGTTGCTGATCTAATGAGATTTTGGAGGTACCAAACAAGTTTTTTAGTTGCTGATCCAATGAGATTTTGGAGGTACCAACCAAGTTTTTTAGTTGCTGATTCAATGAGATTCCGGAAGTATCATTCCGGTTTTGAGTTGCTGATCCGATGAGATTTTGGAGGTACCAAACAAGTTTTTTAGTTGCTGATCCAATGAGATTTTGGAGGTACCAACCCAGTTTTGAGTTGCCGATCCAATGAAATTCCAGAAGTACCATTTTGGTTTTGAGTTGCTGATCTAATGAGATTTTGGAGGTACCAACCAAGTTTTTTAGTTGCTGATCCAATGAGATTCCGGAAGTACCATTCCGGTTTTGAGTTGCTGATCCGATGAGATTTTGGAGGTACCAAACAAGTTTTTTAGTTGCTGATCCAATGAGATTTTGGAGGTACCAACCCAGTTTTGAGTTGCCGATCCAATGAGATTCCAGAAGTACCATTTTGGTTTTGAGTTGCTGATCTAATGAGATTTTGGAGGTACTAAACAAGTTTTTTAGTTGCTGATGCAATGAGATTCCGGAAGTACCAATCCAGTTTTGAGTTGCTGATCCAATGAGATTTTGGAAGTACCAACCCAATTTTGAGTTGCTGATCCAATGAGATTTTGCAAGTACCAACCCAGTTTTGAGTTGCCAATCCAATGAGATTTTGGAAGCACCAACCGCATTTTGAGTTGGTGATCCATTGAGATTCCGGAATTACCACTCTGGTTTTGATTTGCAGATCCAATGAGATTTTGGAGGTACCAACCCAGTTTTGAGTTGCTGATCCAATGAGATATTGGAGGTACCCACCTTGTTTTGATTTGCTGATCCAATGAAATTTTGGAGGTACCAACCCAGTTTTGAGTTGCTGATCCAATGAATTTCTGGAAGTACCATTCCAGTTTTGAGTTGCTGATCCAATGAGATTTTGGGGGTACCAACCCAGTTTTGAGTTGCTGATCCAAAGAGATTCCAGAAGTACCATTCCATTTTTGAGTTGCTGATCCAATGAGATTTTGGAGGTACCAACCCAGTTTTGAGTTGCTGATCGAAAGAGATTCCAGAAGTACCATTCCAGTTTTGAGTTGCTGATCCAATGAGATTTTGGAGGTACCAACCCAGTTTTGAGTTTCTGATCCAATGAGATTTTGGAATTACCAACCCAGTTTTGAGTTGTTGATCCAATGAAATTTTTGAAGTACCATCCCTTTTTGAGATCCTGATCCAATGAGATTCTAGAAGCACCATCACTTTTTTTAATTGTTGATGAAGGAGATTCTGGAAGTACCATCATTTTTTAGTTGGCGATCTAATGAGATTTTTGAAGTACTATCTCTTTTTTGAGTTGATGAAAGGAGATTCTGGAGGTACCATCTCTTTTTTGAGTTGTTGATGAAAGGAGATTCCGGAAGTACCATCCTTTTTTGAGTTGTTGATCCAATGAGATTTTTGAAGTACCATCCCTTTTTTGAGTTGCTGATGAAAAGAGATTCTGGAAGTACCATCTCAGTTTAAGTTGCTGATCCAATGAAATTGTGGAAGCACCATCCTGGTTTGAGTTGTTGATCGAATTATCTTCTGGAAATACCATCTGGGTTTGAGTTGCTGATCCAATTAAATTCCGGGAGCACCATCCAGGTTTGAGTGCATAAATTCAGACATAATATTAGATCTACCGTAAACCTGGCAGTAGTGCTTGTCGTGAAGGTTTGAGTCTGATATGACATAAACTTTGCTGACCACTACCCATGGGAATTTACCAACAAGTTGGTAGATTAACTTATTATTGGTCCTTCAGTAGCCACTCAAGTTATGTTGCAAGCCTTTCTCCCTCACAGGACAAGTATCCCGTCTTAGATAGTGGTTGCTACATGTTTAGAAAGATTGTTACAATGTCTGGCTTTTGTACTTTAACTTTTTCCCCCCTTTGGGAGTGTATCAGTTGCTAGATGCAAGCTTTACGACCGAGTAACTTTTTTTTACAGATATTATTTGTATTGAAGTATCTCCTCCATCTTCCCAAATTATGGGGAGCACAGATGAAATGTATTTAATCCAGTTCTCAAAATGACCTTACATTTAAACACCTTATCCTTATGGACGTAGGTTCTGCCATGACTGCCTGCCAGTTTCCCGGTAGGGACCTAGTCAATCACCTGTCACATTTTCATGCGCAGGTTGTTAGGAGGTTAGCACGAGTCATCACTTTTTCTCTTCGCCAAGACCAAAGTGAATTGACATTTCTTAGATATCTGAACTAGCCAGATTAAATAAGGGACTGCCTTCTTCCTAGGTACGAGTCCTGTTAAAGGTCAAAGGTTTGAGTTGTGTAGAAACAAATCATAGATTTTATAAGTTATTTGTATTTTTCCTAAGTATACAAACCCGAGACCTTTAAGTTATTCTGCCAGCCTCAACCACCTTCAAGTCCTAGATTAAGATCAAAGCTAAGACTGCGTTACCTTGTGGGGATTGTGGATGCTACCTGCCACCTGCCACCTGCCACCTGCCAGCTACTACTACTACCTCATTGAAAGTTGTAAACGGTCGTTAGAGCTTCGCTAAGTTATACTCCTATGTAAAGGTCTCAGGTTTGTATAGTTAGGAAAAATACAAGTTACTTATGAAATTTGTGATATTAGAGAAACACTGTTTGTCAGGAATAGTGGATTATTCAACTTTATGATATTGTTTCTATATTTGATGTACAATACATTTTAGCTATAAATACTGGGAAGGTGATGCCCAATGATAAAAAAAAAAATCACTACTTAAAAAAGGGAGTTGCCAGGGGTGTTTATCTAATTGTCAGTATTTGTTTGGTGCAGGTTATTCATGCTAAGAAGTACCTTAATCATCTGTCTACACATCGCCTCTTTCCTTGTCCATTTTGTGATTCAGTCTACAAGAGAAAGGTAAATAATGAAGTCTGTGGCTTCAGGAATTTCTCCTTTTAAGTAGTGTTCGGTATTTCGTGTAGAGCATTTAGTTAAAAAGTCAAAATGAAGATAAGCGTAAGAAAGTTGAAAAGTTAGTTTCATCGTAACCCAACAAATAAATGCAATACGGTACAATACTGTACTAGACTTTATTCAATCATGAACGTATGATACAATAGAATTTGTTTTCCTGCCAGTTGTATTTCATGGTACCATATGTTATTGATGGAAAAAATGGGCTACCCTACCTTACAAGAATACTATTATATGGCTTCTGTATACATACACTAAACGAGTTGAAGGCATGGTTCGTACAAAGTTGGTTGACTTGTAAAAGCAGAAATCTTTGATCACTGTAACTTTAAAGTGTTGTGACTATGTTTCGAAACTGAGGATTACATTTCATTGTGTAATGAGTTACAGTTTGTAGACTGGTGACTTTCTTTCTCTCTACTTGTAATCTTAGGCAAAGATTTCTACTGTGTTTACTGTATTCTAGGCAGCAGTGGGTTAGGTGTAAAATATTATTCATGAATATATTACAAATTCAAGCTAGTTTCTTATCTTTTGTATATTTTTCTTATCTTGTACAAAACCTCTATGATGTTAAGTTTATTGTAAAATTTTTAAGTTATTTATTTTGTGCACTTGATCTGAAAATCATTCTCTCTCCACTGATTTTAACACTATTTTCATAGACACGAGTGACATACACACAGGTATTCTTTAATATTATACATTATTTTTTTCTAAACATGCACTGTTGTGTTTTATAGAAATTTATATTGCATTTATGTGAAATTAACTATCATACTCCTTTTCACTGGTTATGAATCATTGATGATTCATTAATAGTTTCTTTTCCCTTAGTACATCAGATGATTTTATAAACTTGTTCATTTGAAAGAAAGACATTCGTAAGTTTATCTGGTTTAATAATTTCAGTAAACTATTTATTTGTTTATGTGTGTTTACCCACCAAGTTTGTGTATATTTAGAATAACACAAATTTTATGATGTGCAGGTTATAAAGAAATCGGGACAGAATTCTGTTGATGCAACCTCTGGAGTTTCGACTGATATTCCTAGGTGTACGCATTTTGATATTATTGAAGAAAAACCATCAATAAACTTCACTTTGCTAAAGGGTGGAACCAACCGTGGGAAGGATTTGTTAGCCGATAGTCTAGGCTATACATATATAAGAGACAAAACAAGTTCTCAGGGCTGTAGATGGAGATGCACAATACGGAATAAACACCTAACGTGTTGTGGCTCTGTGCAGCAGGTTGGCTTTGATCCGGGTACTTTCACAGTCGGACCCCAAAGACATAGGTGCGAGCCTAAAGACCACGCAAGCGTTACAAAAAAGCAAATCAGTGTTGAGGTGAAAAGACAGGCATTGGCACGTCCAGACACATCTGCCACTACTATTGTTAATGAAGTGATGCAGTCACATCTTGCCCTAAATTTGCCTCCTGTGAGTTTACCGAGCCCTTCGACGCTCGCTAGAACTGCAAATAAATATCGGCAGGAATACCGACGTACTCATCTACCTTCTCAGCGGACTAAAGGTATTAAGAAGCCATCAAAGCCAAGTAGCAAAAAGGTTCCAAAAGTTTCGCAGAATGGAATGGAGTTTGTTGTTCATCCCAGTGCAACCCCATCTGTGCCCCAACGCCCAAAAGGAATTGCACCACCTCCTTTGCAACCTCAGGTCCAAGAACAAATGCCCTGGACTAGTATTCTCCAAGTTCCTCCACATTATAAGTATACTTATACAAATGCAAATTACTAAAGTTCTGTTTTAAGAACTTAATTTTTTAAGTGCCATATATATTTCATTGTGTTGGAAAGATGCTAGTGGATTACAGAAGGTAGCTCTTTATTCAAATATTTTGAGTGATGTGAAAGCAAGAAAGTCAATGGGGATAGTGATTCATGAGTACAGGAATTTGTTAATTTGACAAGCAACAGATTTTTATGGTGATTATATTATTGTTTGAAAGCCGATTGTAATTTAATAGTGTTTATTCGCAAAGTAGAAGAATTATATATTCTTACAGTAGTCTTATGTAATAAACACATTTTATCTTATATAAAATACTGTATTATTTTTTATATGGTTGTATTTATGCTCCTGAATATGATATTTTTGTGAACCATTCCCTAGTATACTCATTTTTTTTTATCAAGTTGCATTTGCACCGGCTCGCAGGGGTACCTTTTTAGAAAATTTTCCTACTAGCTGATTGGTTAGTATTATTTTGTCCAAACAATCAGCTATCAGGAAACTTTTCCGAGCCGAAAGGGCACCTCTGCGAGTCAGTGAACATACGCCTCAGTAAAATAAAATTGAGAATAAGTTGTAATATGTGGTATAATATGAAATAATGTTCTCTCATTTGATATTCAACCAACTTTTGTATGTTGCCTGTTGTATACTCATTAGTAATGACTGAGTTTGAAGATATGGCTATATAGTATAAGTTACAGAACCATTTTGATGATATAATAATGTTTGTATAAATTTTATTTTTTAGAATTGCCATAATAAATATTTTATTGACTGCAGACAAAATAGTTTGAAGTGAAACTGTTTACAACTTACTTTCATGGGCCAGTTTTATCAATCTGTGCATGATAACAATTTAGCTGTGTAAATTTCATATAATTGTTTTCCAACTTTTTAACGTTTATCTTCAATTGAATATTCAGTATAGAGTTTACTGCATTTTAAAATATTATTAAAGGTAATCTAACCTGAGAGTCATTTGCTAACATTCTCAAAGAGAATGCATCCCAACTTCCTAACAAAACATCAACAACAAAGATGTCTCTCCCTCAAAGTTATCTCTTCCTGATAAGGTGGGTATACCAATATAGACTGCATATCCATGACTTTTAAATTCACCATTATTTTGATATTTTATTTGTTTCTTTTATTTTTATATTTGGAATTGGAGCAAGATTGGCAAGGTACGTATTCTTCTTGTTTTGAAATATGGTTATGTGCCCTGTCAGTTGAGTATCTAAAGGGGTTAAAGGGTTCATGATAGAGATTGTAGAAACGTTAGAGAAAAGAAGAGAATGAATTGTGGAGAAATTTTGGATCAGGTTTCTTCTCCTTTGTCTAGAAAACTGGAAATTGGTAGAGAATAGTGTTTTTGTAGTGAAAATGATGGGCTTGAATAACTTTACTGCTCTTATGGGACACTTCCAATTTTATGAAACTAACTGAACGATTCCTCTATTAAGGCCTTGTCAAATGGTAACAATAAGATTCATTGAAATAACCAGAAATTTGGTAATAAAATTTATTATTTCAATGCTTAGCGGCGAATCATTTATTCCCCTTCCCTATTCCCAGTTTCAGTGATTTTCAGAGAAGTATTTTAAGATATTTAGAGGTCTACTATGACTTATTTTATATGATGCTAAACGCATGTTATCAGGTGCTGATACTCCTCCCAATAGGTTGGGTTCTAGGACAGTTAGCTGATAGATGGTGTTCTAGGACAGTTACTTGATAGATGGAGTATAAGGAAGGTTAGCTGATAAACGGCTTTTAAGGACAGCAGATAGACAGTGTTTAAGGACAGTTAGCTGATAAGACGGTGTTTAAGGACAGTTAGCTGATAGATGGTGTTCTAGGACAATTACCTGATAGATGGAGTATAAGGACAGTTAGCTGATAGACGGTGTTTAAGGACAGTTAGCTGATAGACAGTGTTCAAGGACAGTTAGCTGATAGATGGTGTTTAAGGACAGTTAGCTGATAGATGGTGTTCTAGGACAGTTAGCTGATAGACGGTGTTTATGGACAGTTAGCTGATAGACAGTGTTCAAGGACAGTTAGCTGATAGATGGTGTTTAAGGACAGTTAGCTAGTAGATGGTGTTTAAGGACAGTTAGCTGATAGATGGTGTTTAAGGACAGTTAGCTGATAGATGGTGTTCTAGGACAGTTAGCTGATAGATGGTGTTTAAGGACAGTTAGCTGATAGATGGTGTTTAAGGACAGTTAGCTGATAGAGGGTGTTCTAGGACAGTTAGCTGATAGATGGTGTTTAAGGACAGATAGCTGATAGGTGGTGTTCTAGGACAGTTAGCTGATAGATGGTGTTTAAGGACAGTTAGCTGATAGATGGTGTTTAAGGACAGTTAGCTGATAGGTGGTGTTCTAGGACAGTTAGCTGATAGATGGTGTTCTAGAACAGTTAGCTGATAGATGGTGTTTAAGGACAGTTAGCTGATAGATGGTGTTCTAGGACAGTTAGCTGATAGATGGTGTTTAAGGACAGATAGCTGATAGGTGGTGTTCTAGGACAGTTAGCTGATAGATGATGTTCTAGGACAGTTAGCTGATAGACGGTGTTTATGGACAGTTAGCTGATAGACAGTGTTCAAGGACAGTTAGCTGATAGATGGTGTTTAAGGACAGTTAGCTGATAGATGGTGTTTAAGGACAGTTAGCTGATAGATGATGTTCTAGGACAGTTAGCTGATAGACGGTGTTTAAGGACAGTAAGCTGATAGATGGTGTTTAAGGACAGTTAGCTGATAGACGGTGTTCCAGGACAGTTAGCTTATAGATGGTGTTTAAGGACAGTTAGCTGATAGATGGTGTTCTAGGACAGTTAGCTGATAGATGGTGTTCTAGAACAGTTAGCTGATAGATGGTGTTTAAGGACAGTTAGCTGATAGACGGTGTTCCAGGACAGTTAGCTTATAGATGGTGTTTAAGGACAGTTAGCTGATAGATGGTGTTCTAGGACAGTTAGCTGATAGATGATGTTCTAGGACAGTTAGCTGATAGACGGTGTTTAAGGACAGTTAGCTGATAGATGGTGTTTAAGGACAGTTAGCTGATAGATGGTGTTCCAGGACAGTTATCTTATAGATGGTGTTCAAGGACAGTTAGCTAATAGATGGTGTATAAGGACAGTTAGCTGATAGATGGTGTTTAAGGGAAGTTAGCTGATAGATGATGTTTAAGGGAAGTTAGCTGATAGATGGTTTTTAAGGACAGTTAGCTGATAGATGATGTTTAAGGACAGCTACCTGATAGATGATGTTTAAGGACAGTTAGCTGATAGATGATGTTAAAGGGAAGTTAGCTGATAGATGGGTTTTAAGGACAGTTAGCTGATAGATGGTTTTTAAGGACAGTTAGCTGATAGATGATGTTTAAGGGAAGTTAGCTGATAGATGGTGTTTAAGGGAAGTTAGCTGATAGATGGTTTTTAAGGACAGTTAGCTGATAGATGATGTTTAAGGGAAGTTAGCTGATAGATGGTGTTTAAGGGAAGTTAGCTGATAGATGGTGTTTAAGGACAGTTACCTGATAGATTATTATTATTATTATTATTATTATTATTATTGTTGTTATTATTACCAGCCAAGCTACAACCCTAGTTAGAAAAGCAAGATGATATAAGCCCAAGGGCTCCAATAGGGGAAAATAGCCCAGTGAGGAAAGGAAATAAGTATATAAATAAATGATGAGAACAAATTAACAATAAAACAGTGTATAAGGACAGTTAGCTGATAGACGGTGTTTAAGGACAGTTAGCTGATAGACAGTGTTTAAGGACAGTTAGCTGATAGATGGTGTTTAAGGAGAGTTAGCCGATAGATGGTGTTCTAGGACTGTTAGCTGATAGATGGTGTTCAAGGAGAGTTAGCTGATAGATGGTGTTCTAGGACAGTTAGCTGATAGATGGTGTTTAAGGACAGCTAACTGATAGATGATGTTTAAGGAGAGTTAGCTGATAGATGGTGTTGTAGGACAGTTAGCTGATAGATGGTGTTTAAGGACAGTTAGCTGATAGATGGTGTTTAAGGAGAGTTAGCTGATAGATGTTGTTTAAGGAGAGTTAGCTGATAGATGGTGTTCTAGGACAGTTAGCTGATAGATGGTGTTTAAGGACAGTTAGCTGATAGATGTTGTTTAAGGACAGTTAACTGATAGATGGTGTTTAAGGACAGTTAGCTGATAGATGGTGTTCTAGGACTGCTAGCTGATAGATGGTGTTCTAGGACAGTTAGCTGATAGATGGTGTTTAGGGACAGTTAGCTGATAGGTGGTGTTTAAGGACAGTCAACTGATAGATGATGTTTAAGGACAGTTAGCTGATAGATGGTGTTTAAGGACAGTTAACTGATAGATGATGTTTAAGGAGAGTTAGCTGATAGATGGTGTTCTAGGACTGCTAGCTGATAAATGGTGTTCTAGGACAGTTAGATGATAGATGGTGTTTAAGGAGAGTTAGCTGATACATGGTGTTCTAGGACAGTTAGCTGATAGATGGTGTTCTAGGACAGTTAGCTGATAGATGGTGTTCTAGGACTGCTAGCTGATAGATGGTGTTCTAGGACAGTTAGCTGATAGATGGTGTTTAAGGACAGTTAGCTGATAGGTGGTGTTTAAGGACAGTCAACTGATAGATGATGTTTAAGGACAGTTAGCTGATAGATGGTGTTTAAGGACAGTTAACTGATAGATGATGTTTAAGGAGAGTTAGCTGATAGATGGTGTTCTAGGACTGCTAGCTGATAAATGGTGTTCTAGGACAGTTAGCTGATAGATGATGTTTAAGGAGAGTTAGCTGATAGATGGTGTTCTAGGACAGTTAGCTGATAGATAGTGTTCTAGGATAGTTAGCTGATAGATGGTGTTCTAGGACTGCTAGCTGATAGATGGTGTTCTAGGACAGTTAGCTGATAGATGGTGTTTAAGGACAGTTAGCTGATAGGTGGTGTTTAAGGAGAGTTAGCTGATAGATGTTGTTTAAGGAGAGTTAGCTGATAGATGGTGTTCTAGGACAGTTAGCTGATAGATAGTGTTCTAGGATAGTTAGCTGATAGATGGTGTTCTAGGACTGCTAGCTGATAGATAGTGTTCTAGGATAGTTAGCTGATAGATGGTGTTTAAGGACAGTTAGCTGATAGATGTTGTTTAAGGAGAGTTAGCTGATAGATGTTGTTTAAGGAGAGTTAGCTGATAGATGGTGTTCTAGGACAGTTAGCTGATAGATGGTGTTCTAGGACAGTTAGCTGATAGATGATGTTTAAGGAGAGTTAGCTGATAGATGGTGTTCTAGGACTGCTAGCTGATAAATGGTGTTCTAGGACAGTTAGCTGATAGATGATGTTTAAGGAGAGTTAGCTGATAGATGGTGTTCTAGGACAGTTAGCTGATAGATAGTGTTCTAGGATAGTTAGCTGATAGATGGTGTTCTAGGACTGCTAGCTGATAGATGGTGTTCTAGGACAGTTAGCTGATAGATGGTGTTTAAGGACAGTTAGCTGATAGGTGGTGTTTAAGGAGAGTTAGCTGATAGATGTTGTTTAAGGACAGTTAGCTGATAGATGGTGTTCTAGGACAGTTAGCTGATAGATGGTGTTTAAGGACAGTTAGCTGATAGATGTTGTTTAAGGAGAGTTAGCTGATAGATGATGTTCTAGGACAGTTAGCTGATAGATGGTGTTCTAGGACAGTTAGCTGATAGATGGTGTTTAAGGACAGTTAGCTGATAGATGTTGTTTAAGGAGAGTTAGCTGATAGATGTTGTTTAAGGAGAGTTAGCTGATAGATGGTGTTCTAGGACTGCTAGCTGATAGATGGTGTTCTAGGACAGTTAGCTGATAGATGGTGTTTAAGGACAGTTAGCTGATAGGTGGTGTTTAAGGACAGTTAGCTGATAGATGTTGTTTAAGGAGAGTTAGCTGATAGATGGTGTTCTAGGACAGTTAGCTGATAGATAGTGTTCTAGGATAGTTAGCTGATAGATGGTGTTCTAGGACTGCTAGCTGATAGATAGTGTTCTAGGATAGTTAGCTGATAGATGGTGTTTAAGGACAGTTAGCTGATAGATGTTGTTTAAGGAGAGTTAGCTGATAGATGTTGTTTAAGGAGAGTTAGCTGATAGATGGTGTTCTAGGACAGTTAGCTGATAGATGGTGTTCTAGGACAGTTAGCTGATAGATGGTGTTTAAGGACAGTTAGCTGATAGATGTTGTTTAAGGAGAGTTAGCTGATAGATGGTGTTCTAGGACAGTTAGCTGATAGATGGTGTTTAAGGACAGTTAGCTGATAGATGTTGTTTAAGGAGAGTTAGCTGATAGATGGTGTTCTAGGACAGTTAGCTGATAGATGGTGTTCTAGGACAGTTAGCTGATAGATGGTGTTCTAGGACAGTTAGCTGATAGATGGTGTTCTAGGACAGTTAGCTGATAGATGGTGTTCTAGGACAGTTAGCTGATAGATGGTGTTCTAGGACAGTTAGCTGATAGATGGTGTTCTAGGACAGTTAGCTGATAGATGGTGTTCTAGGACAGTTAGCTGATAGATGGTGTTCTAGGACTGCTAGCTGATAGATGGTGTTCTAGGACAGTTAGCTGATAGATGATGTTTAAGGACAGTTAGCTTATAGGTGGTGTTTAAGGACAGTCAACTGATAGATGATGTTTAAGGACAGTTAGCTGATAGATGGTGTTTAAGGACAGTTAACTGATAGATGATGTTTAAGGAGAGTTAGCTGATAGATGGTGTTCTAGGACAGTTAGCTGATAGATAGTGTTCTAGGATAGTTAGCTGATAGATGGTGTTCTAGGACTGCTAGCTGATAGATGGTGTTCTAGGACAGTTAGCTGATAGATGGTGTTTAAGGAGAGTTAGCTGATACATTGTGTTCTAGGACAGTTAGCTGATAGATGGTGTTCTAGGACAGTTAGCTGATAGATGGTGTTCTAGGACTGCTAGCTAATAGATGGTGTTCTAGGACAGTTAGCTGATAGATGGTGTTTAAGGACAGTTAGCTGATAGATGGTGTTTAAGGACAGTTAGCTGATAGATGGTGTTCTAGTGCAGTTAGCTGATAGATAGTGTTTAAGGACAGTTAGCTGATAGATGGTGTTTAAGGAGAGTTAGCTGATAGATGGTGTTTAAGGACAGTTAGCTGATAGATGGTGTTTAAGGACAGTTAGCTGATAGATGGTGTTCTAGGACAGTTAGCTGATAGATGGTGTTCTAGGACTGCTAGCTGATAGATGGTGTTCTAGGACAGTTAGCTGATAGATGGTGTTTAAGGACAGTTAGCTGATAGATGGTGTTTAAGGACAGTTATCTGATAGATGGTGTTTTAGGGCAGTTAGCTGATAGGTGGTGTTCTAGGACAGTTAGCTGATAGATGGTGTTCTAGGACAGTTAGCTGATAGATGGTGTTCTAGAACAGTTAGCTGATAGATGATGTTTAAGGACAGATAGCTGATAGGTGGTGTTCTAGGACAGTTAGCTGATAGATGGTGTTCTAGAACAGTTAGCTGATAGATGGTGTTTAAGGACAGTTAACTGATAGATGGTGTTTAAGGACAGTTAGCTGATAGATGGTGTTCTAGGGCAGTTAGCTGATAGATGGTGTTTAAGGACAGTTAGCTGATAGATGGTGTTCTAGGACAGTTAGCTGATAGATGGTGTTCTAGAACAGTTAGCTGATAGATGGTGTTTAAGGACAGTTAACTGATAGATGGTGTTTAAGGACAGTTAGCTGATAGATGGTGTTCTAGGGCAGTTAGCTGATAGATGGTGTTTAAGGAGTTAGCTGATAGATGGTGTTTAAGGAGAGTTAGCTGATACATGGTGTTCTAGGACAGTTAGCTGATAGATGGTGTTCTAGGACTGCTAGCTGATAGATGGTGTTCTAGGACAGTTAGCTGATAGATGGTGTTTAAGGACAGTTAGCTGATAGATGGTGTTTAAGGACAGTTAGCTGATAGATGGTGTTCTAGGGCAGTTAGCTGATAGATGATGTTTAAGGACAGATAGCTGATAGGTGGTGTTCTAGGACAGTTAGCTGATAGATGGTGTTTAAGGACAGATAACTGATAGATGGTATTTAAGGACAGTTAACTGATAGATGATTTTTAAGGACAGTTAGCTGATAGATGGTGTTTAAGGAGAGTTAGCTGATAGATGGTGTTCTATGGCAGTTAGCTGATAGATGGTGTTTAAGGACAGTTAGCTAATAGATGGTATTCAAGGACAGTTAGCTGGTAGATGGTGTTCTAGGACAGTTAGCTGATACATTGAGTTTAAGGACTGTTAGCTTATAGATGATGTTTAAGGACAGTTAGCTGATAGAGGGTGTTCTAGGACAGTTAGCTGATAGATGATGTTTAAGGACAGTTAGCTGATAGATGGTGTTCTATGACAGTTAGCTGATAGTTGGTTTTTAAGGACAGTTAGCTGATAAATGATGGTTAAGGACAGTTAGCCACCACTAGGGAGAGGATATATAAGGTGGTGAAAGATCCCAATTTTTTTTTCTTTTTTCTTTGATATCAGGTGGCATTCAGTTGAAGAACATTGGCAAAACGACTCTCATATAAGTATTGAAATGACAAAATCTATTTATGAAATTATTGTTTTTTCTGTAGTGTAACATTGCTGTTTTGTATAGTTTAAAAAACCCTATCAAGCTGATTGATTTCTATAGAGTTTGATTAAAGGTCAGAATGCAAAGCCCTCAAGCTATTATAACTTGTTTATGAAATTCTACAAGAATCTGGTTAGCAAAGGATGTTTTTCTTGATTTAAGTATTTATTAACAATGAAAAATCAGAAAGGGATTCCATTATTTTTATGAACATTTTTTTTTTTTTACCACAAGTATTGAACCTAAGTAAATTTAACTTGTTTTTATCTATATTGGCAATCATCTCTAAAATATCACTTGGAATGATAAAGTTATGCTCAACTCTATTTTATGTTGGAATTAGTCAGACTGTGATACGGCCAGGGTTAAGTGCCTCATTTAAGTACCTCTGGTGAACTCAGGTATTCTAATTTTTTCCTACTAAATCAAGATTAACTAACTCACCTAGAATCTTTCCTTACTGATATAAAAAGATGGATATAATTATTTCTATGAACATTCCTCACTTTCATATTGCATATTTCTCAAAGCTGGTTAGATGTTGACACTTACCCTAAAATATAAAATTTTCCTATTTCCTTCAGTGTAATAGCCCTGAACCTTCAGTGGAATATTGAGTTTATAGAGCATTGTTTGGCAGTGAGAGTTGTTGGTCTGATCCTCATTTTGTCACTCTTGGTATCATATGTCAAGAACAGGTTTGTGTTTTGGACAATTGCTGTGGTGAGCATAATAACTTAAGAATATCTGTTATTGAGTATTTTTTTTTTAGTTTGTGTCTGGATGCATGCTCTTGAAAGTCCTCAAACAAATTGTAAAGCATTCTTTAGTTAAGGAAAAAATTTGTAGTGGACCAAGCTAATAGATTTCCATGATTTGAATTCAGTAGTAGCAATTCTCATAAGCTTTAACTAGATTTTTGCCTTTGGGCAAAGGCAGCAATTCTAGCCTAACCTCCCCTATTTGAAAACCTAGTTTAACTGATAAAGCATTCTAGAGGTTCTAGTATACCATTAGTAAAGGGTCTGAAGGTAAACAGTGCTTCATGAGTCTACGCTCTTTCAAATTACTTCAGATCTTTTTATTGCAAAGGATTTGCTTTTCCATGATCCAGTCAGCTCTTTAGTACTACAGTAAACTCGTGTTATCCATGTTTTTGTTATTCGCAAATTTCTTATAATGTGAAAACGCTAAATTTGACATAGAATTTCTTAAACACAAAAAATTGCCTAACAACACAAGTTAAAAGAAGAAATTTATAATTAGAAATCACCAAATATAGTGTAATGTTAAAAGTTGCAATTCAAAGCATGAAATTTAGCATTAGAAATTGGCAAATTGCCAAAGAACACAAATTAGAATTTTAAATTTATATTTACAAATCGCCAAATACAGCGAAACGTTAAAAAGCGCAAGTCATAGCATGAAATTTAGCTTTAGAAATCTTCAAATGATAGTGTACACTAATAAAGTTTTTAAAAGAACGCCAATTAGAATTTTAAATTTATATTTACAAATCGCCAAATACAGCGAAACGTTAAAAAGCGCAAGTCATAACATGAAATTTAGCTTTAGAAATCTTCAAATAATAGTGTACACTAATAAAGTTTTTAAAAGAACACAAATTAAAATGTGAAAATTAGAGTTACAAATCACCAAATACAACATAATGTCAAAACTTGATAGTAAAACTATGGAATTTAACATTATAAATAAATCAGCAGATAATACTGTACAGGACTGTATTGAAATTGCCAAAGAACACAAGTCAAAACAGGAAACTATGAAACTATGAGTATGAAGTCGGCAGTCATTACTGTATAAGTTAGGAAATTACATCAACAATACTCTGTTAAGCTGGAATCACACTAGTCGTTTCTTGCTCGAGGTTTTTGCCATCCTCCAGCTGATACTTGCGATCAAGTGTTGTAGCGTCACACTATGATATCACGGTTCGAGGACCGTTAGGAAAAAGTGCAAACAAAACTGATCAGCTGACATCATCATGGTACCAAGAAGTTTTTGGACTTGCAAGATCTGCAATGATATATATTGAATGCTACATGAAATGAAAGGGAACAAAAAGAGAGAGAGAGAGAGAGAGAGAGAGAGAGAGAGAGAGAGAGAGAGAGAGAGAGAGAGAGAGAGAGAGAGATTTCAAAATATGAATCATACTATTAATCCATGATACCACTTTGAACGTACTTGTTGTTTACTATTGGATGTTATATATTTTATGAGACAATCACAATTTCAGGTTCCAAGTTGATAGGTAGCTTAAACATTTACCCACAGATGATCTCCTAGGGAAAATTGCCAAGGTGTTGACTACTTACTCATGCCAACAGAGAAACAAGGAATTCTTAACTTATGATTACTAAGTTATAGCATTTACAATCACTAAGTAAAATGACTTATTTTGACAATTGGCAATTTCAGATAAAAGTAAATGATTGACAAGAGACTCACTTGGAGTGGAAAGTCTTGCTTCCCTGGGCTTTTGACTACAACTGAGTTGGCATTTATGCTGATCTGTTTTATCGCTTCAACTTCAAAGTATTTTTCACAGTTTTAATTTTACAACACATTCCATGTTTGAACGATTATATATTCATAATCAATTTAATGAAATTAAGTTATCCAAAATAGTTACAAGTAATATATATTTTTTCTTTTCTCTCTTTACATTTTTGTAATTTTATTTACATTTTAAACTTAAGCTTTGAGTTCTCTACAGTGTTCATGATCAACCACTTGCTGAAAATATATCATGAATATTGTACAGTTTTGGTAGAATAGAAGGTAATTTTCAATAAATTTCTAAATAAACTTCAGTAAGCTTTTGGATGAATCATTCAGAATTGCAGTGAGCCCTGTTCAAAGCCCAAGACATTTACTGTTTAGTAAACAATAATACCTTTAGTAGTATACCAGAGGGAAAGGAGCAGTGGTGAATATGAGAGAGCTCTAGTCAAATGAGATATCTAGTCTTTGAGGAAACTTATTTTTATGGTAAGGTATACAAAAAGTTACTTTAGGTCATTTCTGATACTTATTGTTCTGTGTCATCTCTAGATGTTTGCCATAACAATTTATCCTTCACAGTTTTCATAATGTTATACTGTAGATTTTAATCGCTATATTATTAGCTCAAATTAAAAAAAAGTCTCTAATTCTATTCCCTTTTCTTTCGATTCTCTAACCTTATTCTTGAAAGGTTTGTTCTTATAATGTGTTGCAAGTGTAAACAAAAGGGAATCTTTTTATGCAGGATAATGAATGGGGAATATACTTGAATTGTCACCTTTTGAGAGGTTTATAGTAGAGGGATTTAGAGTATTCCGCAATTTTTTTATTGAATATCAAAATTTAATTTCATAGTAATCAATTAAAAATCGAGGGTAGATTGGAAAATCCATTCTTAAAAAGGAAACTAGTTTGTAGTTCAGGATACAATCCAGATTAGGCTATTTGATTTTAATGGGTATGAAATTGGAAATATCATGCCAACCATTAACAAAACCATAGCTGTTAACGATCCTTCAGACTTCAAAGGTTTAAAGGTTTAAACGCCGCTCATGAATGGCGGAGGCAAGGGACAGTGACATTGCCCTATCAAGCAAACCAATGCCCCTAGAGACTGACCATATTACATATCAGCACCCAAGCCCCTCTCCATCCAAGTTAGGACCAAGGAGGGGCAGGCAGTGGCTGCTGATGACTCAGCAGATAGACCTATAGGCTCCCCCAATCCCCCATTCTTAGAGCTCACAAGGAGGGTGAGGTTGTAGCGACCAAAGGAACTAACGAGTTTGAGCGGGACTTGGAACCCCAGTCTGGCATTCACCAGGCAAGGACGCTACCACCATTTTGATAAAAATAAGCTTCATAAGCTCTTGACCTCTTCAACTTCATTTGTACATGTACTATAAGTCAAGTGATTTTATAGGCCAAAACAGAAATTCTAACCTATCCTGCCTAATTTTGAACCCTAGCCTATACTTAATATGAGGTCAACTTCGAATGGAAATGTTGACATAAACTTTGCAAACAAAATTATCAGAGAAGAGGCTGCAAACAAAATTCAGACATTGGTTGCCGACACTGAAATGAGAAAAATCGGAAAACTAAAACCAAAAATAATGATATGCAATGTGTACAGTGATGAAGATGATGTAGTAAATGCTGTGATCCAAATAAATTGTTGCCTGGACCAAATCCAAAATATAGAAGAGAAGATAAGTGTAGTCCTAAAGGAAAATGCTTCAGGTGGGACTACCCACTATGTGCTGAAATGTGATCCTGAAGTACAAAGGGCTATTCATGATAATGGGGACAACGTTTTGTTAAGATGGGGTACTTATAACATACGTGATAGGTACCACATGATCACCTGCTACCACTGTCAGAGGTATGGACATCTTGAAAAAGATTGCAAGTCTAAGAATGATGATAAAGTGTGCGGGAAATATTCAGGAAAACATTCCACCAAGGAGTGTGATTCACAAGTGTCAAAGTGTATTAACTGCACAAAGTTAAACAAACCAAGTGACCACTTAGTAAATTCTAGAGACTGCAAAGTTTATGACTTGGAATAGAAAATACTTGCAGAAAATACTGATTACAGTTACTAAGGACATCATAACCTGTGGCTATGTAAATATACAATCTGTAGGTAATAAAACTATTCAAAATTGAGAATTGATAAACGAGAAATATTTGGACATACTAGCATTATCTGAAGCATGGTTAAACACACACCTTTCACATACCGAGAGAGGGTAGGTCTGGTGGGGGTGTCAGACTTTATTCATAAAGGATACTCAATCTCAAAATGTTAAAAAAAACTAGTGTAACAAGCTTTGAATATATAGAAATAACCTTTGCGCAAAAAAAAACCCAGAAAAATATCCTACAAACATCCGAGAACAAACACTTATATCCTTTTTGAAGAATTCAGTGTATTCATTGAGATGATTATCATGGAGAAAAATGAATTAGTTATTTGTGGAGACTTCAATCTTTGGATGGATGACACATCAAATCCTTATGCTTTGGCATTTAGTTAGTTATTAGAATCATATCGACTAGTGAATAATGTTGACTGTACAACTACTTTAACGGGGCATACGTTGGACCTAGTTCTGAGTGATAGAATGAATAATATTGTATCTGATATAAATGTTGAAGAGAAATGTACTATCTCCCCTGTGCACAAACTTATTACGTTTAGTCTACCTCTACAGAAACATGCAATAGTAAAGAAAATAAACTTTAGACATAAATAAAATTTTTCTCCAACCGTATTTATTGAAGAAGTTACAAAGAAAATAAATGATGCTATCAACATTCCCTGTGATCATGATAAACAATGTCTGTTGGGAGCTATGTGTATTAACTCTACGACCACTTATAGTAAAGTGAGTAAAAGTGAATATGATACCATGTGCCCACCAATGGAAAAGACTATAACTGTTAAAGACCAATCTTGGTTTGATAGAGAGACTTAAGTGTAAAAGAGGGAAAAAAGACATATAGAAAGAAAGTTGAATCTGTTAAAAACTGAAAGTACTTGGGTAGAATACAAAACTTTTATGTGTCAATATAACTACCTACTAAGAAGAAAAAAAAAGTGAATGCTATAAGAGAAAGATCTGCGAAGCAGCAACAGACATAAATAAGTTACATCGTCTCCTGAATGGTATAATGGGAAATGTAAAAAGAAAAGAAGCTACCTGATGGATACAGTGACCAGGAACTAACAAATTATTTTCTAGTATTCTTTAAAAACAAAATTGAAAATATAACCAGGTCATTTGTAAATACTCAACATCAGATTAATGATACACCTGATACACAGACAAAATTAAATAAGATTTAACAACATAACACAAGATGACATCACCAGGATTATCAAGAGAAATAAGAAAACAAACTGCACGATCGATCGTATGCCAGTATCTGAAGTAATTGGAGAGAGAAACTCTTCTAGTCTAGCTGAAATAATAATGAGAAAAACAAATGCAAGCATTAATGAATATAATCTTCCCAAATCTAAGAAAAGGGCTATAGTCACACCAGTTCTGAAAAATGCTCTGGACTACCAGGAATTGAGCTCATATAGACCTATTTTGAATCTATCCTTTTACAAAAGTGCTTGAATACACAATTCTTGAACAATTAGTCAGTCACTTAGAAGTAATAGAAGCTTTGCCTGACAAACAATCTGCTTACAGAAAACTATACTCTACAGAAACAGCCATCTGCTCTGTTGTAAATGATATGCTAGAAATGATGGATGAAAATAAATGTGCTATTTTGATATTACTCGATCTCTGTGCGGCTTTTGATACAGTTGTGCATGAACTACTACTAAATGATCTACGGTCCATCGGCATTGAAGATCAAGCTTTCGAATACCTAAAAGACTACTTGGTGGTAGAAATTACTGTGTGCAAATTGGAAAAACTTATTCATCATATGAACCTTTAAACAGAGGGCAACTCCAGGAGAGTGTACTTGGCCCTATCTTATTCTCCATCTATACTATTGATCTATCGAAAATACTACAAAGGCATGGTGTGAAGTTTAAACTATTTGCAGATGACACACAATTTTACTCCTCCATAAATGATATAGATGACACTACTGAAACTCTAAACTGAATCCTTGATAGTGTTAGAGAATGGATGGCAATTAAACAACTAAAATTAAATGAGAACAATACTGAATTCATGATGGTGGGTAAGAGAAACAGCATGAGAAGCTTGGGTGATATTCAAATGAACACAAATAATGACTCGGTGCCGATATCTAGTAAATTTTGTGATCTAGGTGTATTTCTTAATTGTAACTTGTCTCTCAATGCCCAAATACATAATGTAGTAAAAAATGCTGGTTATCATCTAAAAAATATTACTTTTATGGAAAAGTATATGGATGGAAATTCTGTAAAGAAACTTGTGATAAACTGTGTGATTACCAGGATTGACTACTGCAACTCCATCTATTATAGTTTACCAAAAGTACAACTTAAGAAATTACAAAACATAATAAGCTGAGGAGCAAGACTGATAAAAAGTGTCGCATCTAGAGAAAGGATCACCCCTATACTAATTGATTTACACTGGCTGCCGATAAAAGCAAGAATTTAATTTAAAATATGTACAATAACCCACAAAGTTATCAGAACCAGTCGTCCAAAATACTTAGGAGAATTGCCAACCTATCGTGTTGACACAAGAATAGTTACAGATGGTTACAAACTATTGGAACCTAGATATATGTCTACTGTAGGCTCCAGAGCCTTTAAATATGCGGCCCCGAGTCTATACAATATGCTCCCATGAGACATCCGAATGATTGAAGACATTAAGGCTTTCAAGAGGAAACTGAAGACTTTCTTATTCCATGAGTCGTATGACAGTGACGATTCAATAGTAAGTGAGCAATATGTGATATGAAATGTTGAATACTCTGAACGAACAAGATATAACAACAATGGAGATCCTGTAGAGACAGGGTTTCCCCTGCTGTATGGGACCGGAGAAGCAGCCGTCAAAGGAAGTAAAAAAAGTAACTGCTCAAGTTTTGTATAATGGTTTTAGTGCACTAGCCTTCAAGGGTTCAGATGGTGCATTGTGCTAAAGAGTTGGGATGATCTCTTAGAGCATCGCATTCTGTTATGCTTGTTATCTTCTTCTGTGCAACTCTTACAATCCTAAAATTCAATTAGCTCCTATGGACCTTTGGTTTTCTAGGGTTGTGGTGGCCGATGTGGTAACGTCCCTGACTGGTGAACGCCAGACTGAGGTTCATGTCCCGCCTAAACTCATTAGTTTTTTCGATTGCTGCAATGTCACCATCCTTGTGAGTTAAGGATGAAGGTTTGGAGGAGCTTATAGGTCTATCTGCTGAGTCATCAGCAGCCACTACCCGGCTCTCCTTGGTCCTAGCTTGGGTGGAGAGGGAGCTTGGTCGCAGATCATATGTATATATGGTCAGTCTCTAGTACACTGTCCTGCTTACTAGGGCACTGTCACTGTCCCCTGCCTTTGTCATTCATGAGCAGCCTTTTAGCCTTTATAACAAATCCAAGCTAATAGTGTGGACCTTAATTTGCTTCCATTCACTGAAGTCGGTGCTAACAACCAACCACATATTTTCTGGTATTTAATGGGGTGGTATATCGTACAGTTCCTCTTCCTGGTGGGTTGCATTATATCTCGGATGCAAGTGAACATCGTAAGCTTATAGGCTTGCCTACTAGCACTTCTCAGATTTTCCCTAATTAAGTTAGTGTAGCAGAAGTTGGCACACATACAAATACTTGTTTCTTATTTTAATGGTGAGGCATATTGTATGGTGAAATAGTCACGGATGACAGTGCACATCATTTGCTTATAGGCTTGGCCACTGGAATATTTTGAATTTTCTGTTATTACTAAAGGTATCCATTAAAGGTAAACAGATTAGAACGGCAGTGTTTAATGTAAGGGAGAATTATATATGATACTATTATAGATATGACTGCCTAAATCAACAAGGTGGTTATAAATTATTCTGATAAATGGACTAAAATTTGCCTCACTAGCTTACCACAATGAAATCTGTTGTGAAACATAAACTTGTCACATGTGGAATTCAATTTTATGAATATTCAGAGTTTTTTGATAATTTAAATTTTTTTCAAAAAGTAACATTGCAACTTAATTTCTTTGCTGAAATATTTACCAGATAAAGAATTTTTGGATAATTATTCTTTGTTTATACAATATAGAATGTGAAATTAAAGTTCTTGTTTGTGATATACAGTATATACTTCTAAGATTCACTTTGCAAGTGTATGCAATACAGTCAAGATTCAAGTAAATGTTCTAAATCTTTTGACACTTTACGGAGTTGTGTCAAGTAAAGAATTTTCTGCTCATTTAAAAAAAAAGGTTTGTTTTGTTTGCCTATTATATATTTCAATAAAACTATCAAATACCCAGGCTACTAATGAAGATGTAACTACTATCAGTTCTACTATCAAGGAGGCTGGTAATGTATCAAAGATTAAAAAGAAAAATATCTTTTTGATATCAGTTATTTACTCCGAGGAAAGCCAGTGGCCTGAGCATGAGTGCTGTCCTAGATCTTAGTCCCCAAAGAGTCAGGAGGATGAGTCATATTCTTTACCAAAGTTTTGGTTCTGTAGGTAACCCCAGTCTCAAATGAATGGGTTTTCTGGGATCAAGTTTTTGAAGTAAAGTCTTAGTAGCAGAAGGGGAGCGCGCTGTACCTAGAAGGGCGATCCCCATCACTTCCTTTTCCAAGCATTTGCATTGCAAACCACCGGAGAAAATGGTAGGAGAAGGGGCCGCTGAGGACTGAACAGTCCTGGTCCTACAAGACGGATACCGTATCCCGTTCATGAACTCTCCCACTCCTGTCCTGAGCAATGTTGACAAAGCAGGCATATCCCTAGGGTCCGCAACTGGACCTCGCACTCCAGCAAGAGGTCTTAACCATGCTACAGAAGGAGGCCCCGCAGCCAGTGACGGACGGGTCTCTGGGGTTCTACAGTCGTCTCTTCCCAGTAGAGAAGGCCACGGGAGGATAAAGACCAGTCATCAACCTTTCCCTATTGAACACCTTCATTCAGAAGATCCCAGTCAAGATGGAGTCAGCAAAAACGGTCATGGAAGCAATCAGGAAGGAGGACTTCATGCTGTCCCTTGATCTTTGATTCTGTTGGAAGGGAGGGGCATTCCAGTTCCAGACCCCTTGCTTCAGACTCTCCAAGGCCCCTCAGGTATTTACAAAGGTTTTCTCCCTGGTTTTGACAGGGGCTCACACCAAGGGAACAAGACTTCTCAGCTACCTAGATGACTGGTTATCCCTTTTATCCTCAAAGACCACCTTGGAGAGGCAGAGAGACGAACTCCTAACCTTTTGCAAGGAGATGGGTATCACAATCAGTTGGGAGAAGTACCAACTCCTCTTGTCTTAAATGATAATTTTCTTACGGATGAGGTTGGACTTGGTGGTAGCGGGAACCTTCCCCTCAGCCGACAGGATTGCAAGACTATGGAAGATGGTAGAACCTTTCCTCAGTCACCCGGACCTTAAAGCCAAACGGTGGCAACACCTTCTAGGTCACCTCTCCTCCTTGGAGAAACTAGTGCCCAATGAAAGGCACCGCGAATGGTCGGTGCATTTGTGCCAAGACCAATGGGTGAGGGTGTCGGGTTCCTTGAACGAGAGGATAACCATTAACCAACACACAAGGAAGGTCCAACACTGGTGTATCAAGGAGGAGAACATATGAAAGGGCACCCTTATGGAATGTCCTCCCCCGTACACACTACTCTTCACTAATGCCTCCAAGGAAGTTGGGGTGCACACCTGGTGACTATAACAGTACACGAGAAATGGTTAGAGGACAAGCAGAAACTCCGCATAAATGAGCAGGAAATGAAAGCGGCCATCCTAGCTTTGAAAACCTTCGCCCGGAAATTTCAGGGACAATAACTTGCCCTGATGAGCGACAACACAACGGTAGTGTCCTACATCAACAAACAAGGGGGATGCCATCAAACAACCAGTGCAATCTATCCACAGAGGTACTCGATTGGGTGGCAACCAACAGTGTAGGCTTGACAGTGAGATTCATCCCGGGGAAAAGGAACGTAGTTTTGGACAAACTAAGAAAGGTGCAAATTATCGAGTCGAAATGGTTCTCACTCACAGGTAGCAAAAGACCTCGTTATGCACATAGGGCTCGCTAACAATTGACTTGTTTGAGACCAACTCGACCACAATTCCCGATGTAGTACCTGGTAACGAACCCAAAAGCATACTTTGAAGACTCCTTTCAGTACCCCAGGGTTGGGATGGATATATACGCATTCCCTTCGTTCTGCCTCCTGAGAAAGGTCATAAACGGGGTTATGTCTCCACCAAATCTGAGTATAACTCTCGTGGTTCCAAGCTGACCCCATATGAAGTGGTACCCAGATCTAATCTCCCTCCTAGTGGAAGAACCACAAAATCTTCCCCTCAGACCTGATCTGCTATGACAACCACACATGAATAGATGTCGCAATGCCCTGCCGTCCCTGTCTCTTCTTGTATGGAGATTATCCACTTCCTCCTCGGAAAACAATGGCAGTGAGGGAAATGTGGTAATACTTCAGGAAGTCCTCTTCTTCAGTGTATCAAGCTAGATGGATGTGCTTCTGTGACTGGTGGAACAGGAAACGGATAGCACCAACCTCAGCCTCGATCAGTGTAATAGCCAACTACCTCGTTTTCCTCAGACTGGACGAGGTTCTTTCAGTACCAGCTATCAACGGGTATAGAGCAGCACTGGGTCAAGTTGTTCGACTCATAGGCTTCGACCTGAGGGACTCCAATCAAATTTCCATGTTGATTAGGATCTTTGAATAAAAATGTCCCTGCAGTCAGGCTTGCCTACCTCTGTGGAATGTCAGGAAGGTCATAGAATATCTCAAAGGCAAACCTTTCGAGCCACTCCAAGAGACAACCGACAGACACTTTATCATCAAAATCATATTCTGTTAAGAGGGTGAGCAAAATTCATGGTCTTTCATACTGAATAAACCTCTCAAGGGATTAGAAAGAAATCATTCTGATTCGGTTCAGACTTAGTCGCAAAATTTCAAAACCCCCTTAATCTTTGATGGCAAGTTTGAGTATTTGATCACTGCATTGAAAATCATGTTGGACAACCATGGGGACCACATCCCATGTCAAATCATTGCAGTTAGAGCCTACCTCAAAAGGACCAGGTCGAGTATGTCAGGTATATCGAACCTTTTTGTCAGCACGCGGACTAAGGAAAATTGAGATATGGAAAACACAGTCTCTTTTTGGTTAAGGGAGACAATTAAAAAAGCATACGAGGCCAGGGGAAACAAACCTCCCAAGTCAATCAAAGCGCCCAAGGTGTGGCGAATTAGAATAACCCTAGCGTTTAAAAAGAACTTGTCGGTGAACAAAGTGCTATGAGCGGGATTGTGGAAAAGATAGCCTACTTTCACAAACCCTGGAAAGTACAAAGGACCAAAGGAAAGGAAAATGGAAAAGAAAACGGCTAGGAGTATTAATTTTCCTTCATGCAGTTGTTCATAACAACTCCAAAGTCCCTGCAGAATACAGAAGACGACAAACATCGGATAGACCCACAGTCTTGTAAAGTGTTTACCCAAACTTTGCAGTTTAGTATGAATTTCTTGTGCCGGATGTTTCTGACCCTCCCTTCCCTAGATAGGACAAGGATCCAGAAGCTCTCTCACACGCTACCTATTTGCCTGGAGATCAGAGACAGGAGGGTTTTCTCCCTCCTAAGGATGAGTCTTCTATTTTTAAAAGGATGAGGATTTGGATACATAATAAATGGAGATTAATTTCTATTTTTCCTTACTGTACAAACCTGAATCCCTTTAAAAACAGTTTCACGTGCCTCCTGCCTTTCCCAGGAAGCCCTGTTGTCAGACAGGATCTATAATAGTACCTACTGCTCGATAGAAGATATAGGTTCCCCCCCCCCCTTCATCTCACACTCCCCAGGCACCCTCAGGGCACAGGGGTTTCTTTGTATTCTACCCAGATGGTCAGCAAAGCTTTTTGAATCTACTCCTATTTTTAGATGGATTTAGGTTTGTATATTTGGGAAAAACACTAATTAATCCTAATTTGTTTTATTTTGATATTGTGTTTAGTCCCTCAAGAGCATTTAGTATTAGATTTTCTCATCTGGATTTGCAAATTATTGCGTGAGACTAGGTAGCTAATGTTTATTGAAGATGAGGCTCAGATAATTGGTGTTAGTTATTTAGTCTAAAGTGTTTTATTTTCTATCTTCCCTTCACTAATCTCGGTTTGTGGAATTCAGCAGTATAAATGTCAATAGAGGCTCTTAGAAAAAAATGGAATTTTGATAATAGAATTTATTTCTATACTCGACTGACATTTATATTGTTTCATTCCACCTCCCACTGAATATTAATGTCAAGGATTTTGAACTACATATCAATTCAATATTCCACAGGAGGGACAAGGTTATTATTGCTGTGAAAGAATGTTTAGATTTTAGGGTAGATGTCAACATTTCACCAAATACAAGAATGAACCAGTATGAACGGTAAGATAGAAATAATGAATTTTATAAAAGGTCAGTTTTTTGCGTACCTATATCTACAGATGAAACCAATCTCGGTGATCAAAATGCATTTTTTTTTTTTTGTCAATCTTGTTCTCCAACCTCTTTTAACTTAACAAGTACAACTGCATGGTTTTCCTCTCATTTGCACTTTGACCCAAGTACCAGGCTATAAGGCCCAAATTCTATAAATCTAATCCAAAATACAACCAATTTAGGACCCCTAACTAAAAGGTACAGTATATATTATTAAAAATACTCAAGGTAACTTGTTTATTGCATTAAAAATATTACATATCATTGGAATAGATTTTGTCAATAGCTATGAAGCATATCTCTCTCTCTCTCTCTCTCTCTCTCTCTCTCTCTCTCTCTCTCTCTCTCTCTCTCTCTCTCTCTCTCTCTCTCTCTCTCTCTCTCTCTCTCTCTCTCTCTCTCTCTCTCTTTTTTTTTTTATGGCAAGCTATTGGTTTGGGAAGACTAATCAATATTTTGTTCACAAGCTGAAAAGTTTTGTAATTCTGCTCATGAAAAAATTTCAGGATATTAAGACTCACTTAGCTGAGGCCCATCAAGAGGAGATACATTATCCTTGCACTGAATGTGACGAAGTCTTTGACACTTTCATGCAGCTCCGACAACATTGCTTAGTTATTCATATGGGTATAGAACGAGGTCAGTATATTTGTAAGCTGTGTAATAAGAAGTTTTCTAGTCCCACTGGACTAAAAGTTCATATAGAAACTATACATGAAAAAGTTCAGGTGTATGAGTGCCCTACGTGTAAAGAGACATTCAACCAGAAAGGAAACATGCAGAATCATTTCCGACGAGTGCACCAAGGAGACGAGGCTCGAAAGTTATTGTGTGATATTTGTAACAAAGGGTTTATCTGCCCAAGTGACCTCAGAAAACATGTTGAGAGAGTTCATTTAAAGGTGAGGAAAAATGAAGTGATGTGTGAAGTATGTGGTAAACCTTTTTCTGATTCTAGAGCGATGAGAATTCACATAAATGCAGTTCATACTAAAGAAGTGCAGCATCCTTGTCCCGAATGTAAAATGGTTTTCCATAGTCTCACCAACATGGTCACTCATCGACGTCGTATGCACGGTGGACCAGAGGGTCGAAAAAATGTATGTGAAATCTGCGGTAAAGGATTTTGTAGTCCGAGTGATTTAAAAACACACATTAGGGTTGTCCATGAAAATGTAAGGAAATACGTATGTGATATATGTGGTCAAGCTTTCAAGGTATGCTCACATCTCAAATATCATCGTCGGAAGCATACTGGCGAGACTCCGTACGAATGCCCACATTGTGGCAAGTGTTTCCATGGGCCAAGCCACATTTCAGATCACGTTAAGAAGGTTCACAAAACTGTTTATATTGGTGCTAACCAGCGTCGTAAGTTAAACTTGCCAGAAAGTGCTCCGCCTCCGCCGCCAGGGATGCTTCCCCCAAGGGAAATGAAACTCAAGCAAAAACCTATGACTCCTCCTATGAATATGGTCCATCCAACATACTCTCAGCCAATGGCATGTACTATTCCAGCCACAGGAGTGTCAACTTTTGCACCAGCTCATCACACAACCAACATGCTTCCACCAACCCAAGCAAATCCATCTATGATCCACCATCAAGGTCTAATGGAACATCATAACCCCTACACAAATTTCCAGTTTCAGACAGTAGAACAAAACTCTACTCAGCAGTCTCCAGTGCCAATGGTCGTTCGACTCTTGCACGATTTACAGTACCAATAGATCTTGATGCCAGTGAGTAATGCAATAATATAATTTTGAATTAATCAAGTCCTTGTGTAAGATGTATTCCACTGAGAAAAGATTCAACCATGCAGTTTTACTTGACTGCATATCCCACCATCAGTATTTTGTTTTGGAATGTAGAATTTTATAAAAGAGCTAGAGCTGCTAATAGATAAATTTAAAAAGGTTTCTACCAACTAAAATGTCTCTTATTAGTTTTGTATTGTTGAAAATGTAGAAATGATCCAGTTTAAAATTTCATATAAGTACATACATCTGATTAATCATTATTCATTGTACTTATTAAACTGTTTTATAATTTACTGTGAAGCCAAGACCATTTTATTTTAAATTCATATTCTCCAAATTTGGAGTATTTATTTTTATAATAAGTATTTTGTAACCATTCCGTAAATGTAGTAATTTTAAACTGTATTTTCACTGTATGAAGAAGTTTTGATACATAGAACCTGATGTTGAGGTAAAAATATGTCTCTTATTGATGTCGAGTAATGAATTGCTATTATAATTATTATTAATCAACAATTACAATAATAAAATCGCTACTTCTATGATATTTGTAGACTATCACAGGACTTATCTGAAGGATTTTTTTCTCTTAAAAAAGAGTTGAAGGTAGATTGGAAAAAGTAGAACAACTAATTAGAAGGAATGAAGTCAAACTTAGTGAGCAATGCAGCTGGGGCCTAAGGGATGCTGCAAAGAATAGTTTTTTCTTACAAACTAGTGTTTGCCATCTAATACAGACTGTAATTATTGCCCCTTTCTGTGGGTAGTTATTGCCAACTATCTGTTCATGTTTAATTCTAGAAATATTCCTCACCTCTAGTTGGTATGTGGTAGTTACAAAATCTGCCTAGATAAGTGGCAAAATTAAGTCAGTCCATTTTTAGCTTGGATTTTATGTTATCTTGTGATATTTTGATATCGCTACCAGCTTCAAAATGCCAAAATCTGAAAGTGCTCCAGTGCTTTGCTTCTAAGCCAGAATCTCTTTAACAAACTTGTACAGCTTGTAAAAAAATAACAAATATTAGACCAGGTCAGTATCATAATATAATTTACCAGATGTGGGTAAGACATGTTATTGATGTATGGTAAATTATGTGAAATACCTTCACTTTTATTTCTCTGCATTATTCTATTGTACAAGATCAAAGATGATCCCTTATATTTAAATACATCTTATTTTTCAAACAATTACTGTGCAATGAATAGTTTGTAGTGGCTTTTGTTTATTATTTTTTGTAAATAAGTTATTATTGTTATAAAATAGTCGCAGTCACATGAAAGTTTATTTTCAAAATCTACAAATATTTAAAGCAAAACCGTGGTAACGTTTCTAATAAAAATTTTCATCCAAAAAGTTCAGGTTGATTTTCGGATTTATATTTTGTGGTGAAATTGGGATTTTTAAGGGTATACACTAGTATGTTGAAATTTAGGGAAATATCTACAGCATTCTCAAACCCCAAAAGAGAATTATTAGCAGACTTTTTTTATGTAGTACAGTTCCAATGTTGTATGATCATTACAATGTTTAACCATCTGGTTGGAAGTAATCGTTGAGTATCATTTCAGCAAAATGACTAGCTATTAATGAGGTAACTATTTGATTATATGTAATGAATGCCGAAGACGGAGAGGTATGTTGTATGGTTTTTTTTTATTTTCAAAAAGTAATTCGAAAATATGCAATGCGTTTAGAGGTGTAAGTTTGTACGTTTTGTAGAGGTATCTTTATTATTAAATTTTAAATGAATATCCAAATAAGTATAATATAGCTTGTATAATTAAAAATTTCTTTGCGATTAATTCATGCTGTTATTGGATTTGAATAAATAGCAGACATTTACTGTGATGCAAGAGATATGTCATCCAGAGTAGAAGGAATACATGAAAATTTTGGATAGAGGAACACATTTGTATAATTAGTGACTTGAGTGATAGAGCTTGGTCATTTGCTTGATCATCCTGACAAGTCAGGCTTTTGTTCTTAAAATAATGTGCAAATGTAATAATAACATATTTAACCGAGAGGAAAAATAGAATGCATTCCTATGTAGATACAAACTTCTGAGTCATTTATATGGGTTACTACTAATCATGTTTTCTATGACCAGCCAATCAAAATTTTGGTTGATTGGATCATGCTTCCTGCTGGGTAAACGTAGCACATGCGCAAGGAGCAAGTAAAGAGGTTGTGCCCTCACTTCCTCGCTACGATCGAGACTTTCACATTCATCTCATTTACCCTTTTAGTGTTTAGCTTTCTTTACGTGTTTTTTTTTTTTTAATTCACGGTCATTTGAATGACTATTCATTAACTGTGAGTTATGAGTAAATGCTTATGTCTAATAAATCTCAGTATTTACATTTTTTTTCCCAGTCCCTCTTGCTTAGACAAGAGATATTCAAGAGAATCTCCTATGTAAATACTGTAGGGAGTAGACTACCTCCCAATAGGAGAAATATTTTTCTTGTTGCAGGAAACT
Source organism: Palaemon carinicauda (assembly GCF_036898095.1). Taxonomy (NCBI): domain Eukaryota; kingdom Metazoa; phylum Arthropoda; class Malacostraca; order Decapoda; family Palaemonidae; genus Palaemon; species Palaemon carinicauda. The sequence goes on along the minus strand of NC_090764.1, from coordinate 62,683,248 downwards.
TAACAAGATATCTACTTGCCGAGTCTCATCCCAATGGGAGTTAGAGAGAAATTCTCATTTTATGCAGTGAGAAATTCCCATTAGTTTTTCATATTTTTCAGATAAGATGTTCAACTTTAGAAGTATCGCCAATCAGAACAGTGAAAGCATCTCCTCGTTCCCGGTGGGACCTTAAAGCTGAGCCTATCATTTCTCCCCGTACCAAGGTAGCCTTATTGGAAGATCCTGATTACCAGTCTCCAGCTCATATTAATGAAAAATGCCTGCCTTGTACGCCAGGAGTCCTTGGCAGAACTCCTCTAAAGAGTGCCCAGAATGAATCAAGACATTTGCCATCTCTCTACTATGAGGTGGGTTGGACTGCTTCGACTAGGTCTCTCCCACAAGAGTTGCCAATAACCTTCTTGCTCAAAGCAGGCCTCTTCTTCCAAGCCAGCCATACACGCAGAGGACTGACCGTACGATTTGTCCTGCAGGACTGGAGTGATGCTTCAATCCTGTGAGAAATGCCCGACATTTTTGGTATTTGTTAACCAAATTTGGTACATTACGGGGTATCAAGTACAATTGGTAGCCTACATCTAATTTAGAAAATGCCAAATTTTGGTACTTTTTACTTTCTTTATTTTTTACTTAATATAAATCTACGAAATCTGACTTGAAATAATCATATGAAAAAACTTGATAGGCATTCTCTGTCGGCTTCTACATGATGGTGATTTGTCCGCTACGGTGTTAGTGTACTCATTTCTCTTGAAGTCACTATAGACTACCTTTTCCGTTTATCCCTTTCAATCCGAGAGTCTAAATGTCTCCCGGGAGGAATATACTAAATGGATTTTAAGACCTTTCTGGAGATTATCTTATGCTGATGCACTACTGCACTTTTAATTAGATGTACTTGTTTTCACGTTAATGTATAGAAATTTGAAAGTATCTATAACAATGTTTGATCCTGTGGGTCGCATCTTGTGAGATAGGTCGGATTAAATGCTTCGCTAATCATAGACCGGGTTTACTCCTCCAAACTTCTCTACCATCTCCTCCCACCGGAACCTGTGCAGAATTAGTACCCTCATTAATCTTTTGACTTTACTCTGGGAGACTACATAGTTTGGGAAGAGAGAAAGAGCAATCTTCTCTGATATAACAATGATAAAGCAAAAATTGTTTTAATACAGTAATAAGTCAAAAGATTGAGAAATGCAATCAGTGTATCATTATAATATAAAAGTGCTCTGATCAAGGGATGAAGTATGGAATACTGTACGTGTCAAAATAGGCAAGTCAACCCAGTTGCCACTAGTCCGTGCTTACACACGCAAAAAATTGGCGGGGTACTGCCAATCGTGACGGGATTAGCCTGTCTGGTTAAACATGATGACAGGATGAGAGGACAGGCTAGTCGCGGTCAAATCAGTGGGTAATCCTCTGCGTGTATGGCCAGCTTAATACAGGTAGGCCGAACATTCAGATCAGCAAATCCGAACGCACCACTGTATCTAAACAGGATGACGTCACGGTGCAACAACCTTGCTGCGCGTGAAGAATTTTCTTCACGCGCACAACAAACTTGCAACTTATTCCAGGGTATTCCCTGCAAGGACAGATCTTTTGCTTGTTTTATGATTGATAACTTTTCTCCACAATGCATAAAGGTTTAGACATTCTCCCTAAATAGACCGGATGGTGACCTAAATTATGTCCCCACGGACATGATTGATGAGCTTAGAATGATCGTCTGCTCAGGGGATTCCCCTTCACAGATCTTGAAAGGTGAAATCCCCTTCACAGATCTTGAAAGGTGAAGATAAGAAACAAACATTTTACCCTATGCCTACAACGGAACTCTTTAAGTCCGACTTGAAAGTCAACCTGACTATGAAGTGTAGAAGAGTCCCACGTCTGAGACGAAGTAGGGACTTTTCAGTAATGGACCTAATCTGGGAAAAGAAACCCATCCTTCGGCTGAACATGTTGAGCGGGCAAGAAGCTTCCCCGGCCTACCCCTGCCTCCTTATCTCACCTTAATGTGTTTACGGCTGAAGAAAGGAAGAACGTTCAAGACGAATTAGGTACTCCTTTATGACCTTGATGGCTGGATTAATGCTAACCAAGGGGGCCACCGCTGTGAGCGCTAGTGCTGACCCAATAGGAGTCAACTCTCTTAGAACCTTTATGTCGGTTTCAGAGACGCCTCAAGCTACAAGGATTAGGAGTCTCATCCTTCTCCTAGAAAAAAGCTGGGAGACAGGCCTCAGTTGCAACCACAGAATCTTGAACTCATTTACCGTCTAAAACTCTCGAAACAAACTAAAGACACTAAACCTACTTAACAAGCAGGTTTCAGCTTCAGAGAATTCTCTTTGAGCCAAAAGGTTCCCAGGGTGTTCGCCTCTGACCTTGTCTCAGCAGTGAAATTAATTTGTGCCTTCTGGGGCCTTTCAGAGCCAATTACCATTCCCAGAGAACTTGGCTAGCTTAGTGTCATCCGTCCAAACAGAGGACATATCTGTATTCTCCTTCATTTTTTAAGGCACAAAAATAATGAACATGGATATAGCAGCGATGTCTGTGATTCAAACCTATTCATAGCTCGACCATTGGTCTAGAGCAATATCCCACCATGCAACTACAGAAGATCTTACGGATCGTTGTTGTGGTTTGTGGGCTGCGGCCAGACGTCCTCGCATATCGTAATGCCCTACGAAGATCTGTCAAAAGCCCTTGAATTCTTTTTACTTAACGACCGTTCATCTATGGGGAACTGTCTTAAAAAGATGTGACGTAATCTTGGCCAGATGCATGGAATAATTGCCCCCTGGAGAAAGGTAAAGTCTGAGGAATTCGGATTTGAATACCCCAATCTGTTCTCTTAGACAGAAGTTGAGTCGCCGATAGCTAAGATCGCTAGATGGGAGCAAACTACTTCAGGAAGATGTACGACGACGACTGGTAGGCCTGCCACTTGGCATCCACAGAGAGACTAGTGTAAGATACAGTTATTCCGTAGTTCAAACTACTCAGACCAAGGGATCAAGTTCCTCTCCCCCTGAAGGCAAAACTGCAGGTTCAATAGCTCCTACTAGTAATAGGTTCGTGCCTGGACTTACCGCAAGTAGGGATTAGACGTTATAGTAAGGAAGGAAGTAGTAGAGGTGTAAGATGTTCATAAACATCTGGGGTATGAGAGATGCGATGGTAAATTAAACGTAATGCTTTTCATCAAAGGTAGAATGAAATAAGATTTGATCACTGCATCAGGTGCAAGAAAGCAGATTTAACACAACTTCATTTCAGCTCACAGTCAGTCAACAAATATCTAGAGGTGAATGACTATTAATCCTGTTTTTAGACCATTGGTTTTAATTTTTTAATTTTATGGGTTTACTTCAGTTGCTGATTCCTTCCTCTTAAATAATGATTCAGACTAATGTAAATAGTGGTTGTTATTAAAAATGTATTTTACTAGTGAAACTTCATCATTTACATACAATTTATAGCCTCTTTCCTCCATCGATAGCTCACTGGTATAGCCTAAACCGCGGAAGGAGTGAAAATTTTAACTGGCTGGAACCCAGGGTCCAGCCAGCAGACTATTGTTTTCTTCTAAATTACGGCAGAAGTGTCTTAGATTTACGAAACATCTCAAATGTGTTCTAATGTACATGATTGGTTTGTATTATTTTCTTCTAAATTGCACTTTTAAACATTTTAAAAAATGCACTATTTTTTAAAAGAGCTAAAAAGTATATGACCTTAGTAAACTAAAAAGAAAGTTGGTAGAAGAAACTGTCTAGTTTGTATGCAGTATATACTTTCTATTTTCTTCTGTAAGAGAGACCATAATTATGCTAATTAAATGTAATCAAGCATTTTCTCGTGATCATACATCTTATGCAGACGTATACAGTATCTAGGGCATACTTTTACGGAGTAAAAAGAGAAAATTATTGTGGCAGTATTCATAGTACAAATTTCAAAATGGAATTAAGATAGTAAAAACCATTCTTGTATAACTTTAATAAAAATTATAGATATTTTATTTAATATTATTTCCCCCAAAGGCATTAGAATTTTTTTCCCATAAATCCTACCTTTGAATCATAAGCTTATGATTTATGTGACAATAATGTTATGCACAACCCTATTTGGATACCTTTGAATGTGAGTTGTTGTAAGATGAGGTTTGTTTATTTTACTCTACAAAGTGAAATGATTTAATGCAAAACCAAAATACAGATTGCTTATACAGTCAGAGCCTGTCATTTAGGAACTTGAGTAACACACACACCAGTGAATATTTCTTTTTCTCCAGAAGCCTTTAGTTTATTGACTTTATACCTCCAAAATTTAGAAATTTTATCTACTTTTTCTTTTCTTTTAAAAGATAATTGGCCCAAGTTAAATAATGAAGCAACCTAGCGATTAATGATAAGTAGCACGCTAACAGTTTCCCTGTCTTCAGTTTTGAATTTTAAAGTATTCCCTATTCCTCCACATCACAAGTCAGTGGGGAAGAGGGTGGGCAGGTGAGTATAGAAATAAAAAAATATTCTTAGAATTTTGTGTAGTTCTATAAAACTCCTCTTGATCCCCTCTTCACATTGCTGACTCCCACACTCTAACGGATATAAAAATATAAATAATATGTATGCACTCACTGAAACAAGATTGACTGGTTTCGAAAAGAGAGCATGTGATGTCAGTGAAGGAGAGATAGATCAACAAGAAAATTAAAATGTATAAATTGCTAAAAATTCTACTCGGTTGGTCTGGATATAATGGAAATCATCTCAAAATACAGTTTGCATTATGGGACTCTAGATTGTTTTCTTACAATATTTCGAGAAATAAATCTAAAACTGAATTGAAATAAAAGTTAAAAATGCAGGCAGACACTATAGGACTTAGACCACAATAATCTTGATAAAAAAGTCAAGATTTTTCAAGATAATGAACACCAAACTGGTACGCCTTTGGACACCACTAAAATTCTCTCCAAAGAAACATTCATATAAAAATCAAGAGATATAGGTTTACTCCTAATATCTAAAACCTTAATCAGCTGAAGCACATGTGGAGAATTGAATTGAATATCAAATTTAGGCCTTAAGCCAAGCACTGGGGCATCAAAGGCCATTCATCACTGTATAATGCAAATTAAACAACCATACCTGTACTCTCACATTTGGTATCATTTTAACTTCTAAAACCAATCACATAACTTTCATACAATAATATCTAAATGCAAAATAAGGATGGATTAAAAGGTTTACAAAAAATGAATTGATAAAATTATTTAACGCTCATGATATAAACCAATACTCTTGTAAAAAAATTTCAAGTCCCAGTATATCTGTTAGAAGGTTTGTCCTGGAGAAAATTTGTCCTCTGAAGATTAAAAACATGACAATCAACTAAAATATGTTTGATATCTGCGTAAAAATCACAGGAAAACGTGATGCTCAGATGCAGAAGAACCACAGGGAAAATGAAAATATGAAATATACGATTAAGTCCTGACTAGTTTTGTGATACTTCTTCAGAGGACTGATTTATTGAGAGAGGTTTCTTTACATTTTATAGGGAAAGTAAATGTACGAACATACATATAGAGAATTAGACATGTAGGCTATTAAAAAGAGGGACCTGTCTCCCTTCACCATTTCTTCATTAAGTAAATGTGGGTTGCAACAAGAGGTATAAACAAGAAAGGAGACTCCCAGAAACCTAGTACAGTCGTGAACCCTGAAAGAGACTGGAGTATGCCCATTGCTGGACCCTCTCTAGTCACTTGGGAGTGCAAAACCATTTATATTCAGCCAAGCTGGTGAAGTGGAGGAAGCACTAGTTTTTACAGTTATTGTGACCCAAGTGGCCGCAGGATGCGATGACAGCGACTCATGGTCTCCAGTGTAGCCAACTGGAGCTTCACGAATCTAACCTTAGCAAGCAAGTCACCAGCAATTGACCTGAGGCTCATGAGATCCCACCTAAGGCCCTTCCCTGGTCTGGGCACCAGTTATGTAACCTTAGTGGGCTCTGGCCAGGTATAGCCTGCAAACTTCCTATTAGACTAACAACCTCGATCCCCTCTAACCCACAGTTGAATAAATGGCCCCAGGAATAAGATACTGGGTACCACCCCTCCATTTGGGCAAGGGGACCCAACAAGTGATAAGTATTTTGGGTAAGATTTTTCTTTTAAAGCATTAAATTACATGATTGAAGATCAGATGAGATTATATGAGGAAAATACAAGTAATATATGCAAAATTATTTAAGTAATAAAGAAAAATAAATTTGGAAGCAATTTATATTTTTCCTAACTATAAATATCTGAGTTCTTTACATAGGGGTATGATATCTGCGGTATGATCCCAGCTGTTCAAAATTTGAATGAGGTGTCAACAATTGACTGGTTGTTACCATCTGGCAGTGGGGAAACAGCACTCCCTTTGCTTGCTCACTGACATACCACTTTGATTGCAGACAGGACTTATAGGGGTAGGTGTTGACAGGTAAATTTGTGTAAAGTTTTGTATAGCTAAGAAAAATACAAATTGCTTCCAAATTTGTCATTTGTTCCTGTAAAAATACAAACCTCTGTTCTTTACATAGGAAACACATTCTAGGAGGGCAGAAGTCCCCTGATCGATTGGCTGGAACTTTTACCTGTGATTTCTAAACTCAAGTATAATAACGCGTAGGGAGTGAAGAATCCTTACACCTTGTTGACCAGTAACGTGACGCTGCCAGCGGGTCAACGTCCCGTGCCATAGAGGTTAGTGAGCGAAAAGAAAACTCAAAAGAAAATTCAAGTAAAAGGTTTGCTAATATACTACGCATGACAATGTATTAATTAGACATTTCACACCCCCTTGTAAGGAGTATAGGGACTACACTTCTAAAAACTAGTACTGTACAGTGAAACCTCTAGATACGATAGTTTCTGTATAGGAAAAACTCGTTACATGAAAAGACAAAAATTTTTTTGCCTCATATCACGAAAAAACACTTGGAATACAAAACGAAATTTGCTCGGCAGCCGAAAATTAATTCTAAAAATTTGCGCGCCGCACAAACTAAACTCGCCACCATCATCCTGCTCTACCATTGATTACCTCCCTACCCTGATGCTAATTACTGCCATAAGATCCTGCTCTCCTATTGGTCAGCATCTTATCCAACATACATGTACATATCAGCGTCCCTTGATTATTTCGTTTCGGCAATGCTATTGTTCAGATTGATTTCGTGTTGGGGATTTTGATTTCGTACCTATAGTTTTTTGTTGCTTTATTTAACCCGTAACTTTATAGCCACGTGCCCCAAGAATGTTGCTTATGTTCGAGAAAAGAAGAAGAGGATGCTTTCTATGGAGACGAAGCTGGAGATAAGAAGCATGAGCGACATGCGGATGAAAGTGATCGGTAAGGAGTATGGCCGAAATCCGTCGACGAAAGGCACCATCCTTGTAGAAGGAAGCCTTCAAAACAGCAACACGTTCTAAGGGTGAGGCTGTCCTTTCTAGTAAGAGCCACATCCATGATGAGATGGAGAGACTTCTCTGGATTATGGACAAGGAAATCAGGAAAACCCTGGAGACACGATCACCGAGACGATAATCTGCCACAAGGTGAGCACCATTTTCGGTGATCTTGTGCGTGCTCAGGCCGAAGACGACGTAGGAGAAGGGACATCGCAGCAAGCACCCATGGAGTTCAAGGTTCACGTGGGTGGTTTGAGAAATTCAAGAGACGGACTGCCATTCATTCGGTGGTGCGGATGGGGAGATTGGCAGCTCAAACATGAAAGTCGCCGAAGCCTTTCTTAAGAATTCGATGAGTTTACTCTTCAGGAAGGATACAGTCCCCAGTAAGTTTTCAACTGTGACAAAACTGGGCTTTGTTGGATAAAAATGCCTCGTCGGACCTATGTTACGGCGGAAGAGAAGAAACTGCTCGGGTATAAATCTATGAAGGACAGGCTTACCCCTGCACTCTGTGCCAATGTCAGTGGGGATTGTAAGGTGAAATCCCTGCTAGTGCATCATTCAGAGACTCCTTGAGCCTTCAAGGCCCACAAAGTGCTAAGGAGAAGCTTCTGGTGATGTGGAGGGCTACTGCAAAAACTTGGGTAAGGAGACAGTTTTTTGTCGAGTGGGTAAACCTCTGTTTTGGTCCGAATGTTAAAAATTATCTGGAAGAGAACCATCCCCCTCTGAAATGTCTGCTGGTGTTGGACAAACTCCTGGTCACCCTCCTGGCCTCGAGGAAGTTATCCTCCTAGAATATTCCTTTATCAAGGTTCTCTATCTTCCACTTAACACCACCCCTCTCCTCCAGCCCATGGACCAGCAAGTGATTTCCAACTTTAGGAAGCTCTATACGAAACATCTCTTGACGAGATTTTTAAAATCACTGACAGCACAAACCTCACCTTTTGTGAACTTTGGAAGGAGCATTTCGATATGGTGATATGCCTCAGACTCATTGATCATGCTTGGCAGGAGATTTTGAGGCGCACCTTGAACTCTTCGTGGAAGAAGCTGTGGCCTGATGCCGTTCCCGCATGAGACGTCGTGAGATTCAACGTAGGCCTAGCTGAAGGGTAAGCGGAAACCGTTGATGATCCTGAACCTGTACCACAACCTGAAGTAGAGGAATCGTTTTACTCGGGAGGTCGATGGGGCTGGTCGTCGATGATGATGACATTAATGAGCTTCTTGAGGAGCAATAAGAGGGGCTTACAATGGATGACCTGAAGGAGTTGGAGGCCATGCAACTGATTGTTGGTTCAGGAACAGTTCTCTGGTGGCAGGGAGGAGGACAGAGATACGAGTACAACGACGTCAGAAATTAAGGAGATGCTGTTATAAACTGGCAGATTTTGTAGAAAAGAAACATCCTGAAAAGGTTCACATAGGTCGTCTCTTGCTTAGTGTAATGTCATTTACTTAAATCATTTCAGGAACATGTTAAAAAGTAGGTAGAAACAAGCTTCTTTGGATTGTTACTTTCCAAAGGGGCCATTAGTAAGCCAAGGTGAAGATTAAAGTGATCCGAAAAAGCGGATAAGTGGAAGCGAAGAAATTGAAGAAATTTAGAAAGTGCAAAACGTAAATAAAAAAGGGAAAAATAAATTAATTTTAAGTGTTTTGTACAGTCAAGTGTTAATGTTTTCTGCCATTTGGCCTTCGTTCGTAGAGATTGGAACGAATTAGGCGGTTTACATGTAAAGTGACTCACTATATGAAAAAATCATGTTATGAAAGCCACTTCAGAACTAATTAATTCATAACCTGAGGTATTACAGTACAGTATATAATAGCTACATGGGACTTACCTGCAGACAGATTGAGTCCAGCTGACAGGGTGCTGGATGTTGTACCCCAAGAGAGGGGAAGGTGTGAAAAAATAAAAGGCCAGTCATTCGTATATTCACCCCAGACTAAAATGTAACCTCTGTCCTCAATTTGCTGCTAATGGTCCTTTGAGAGGAGCTAAGGTAGCTAAACCAATTGCTATGCCGCTACTACAGGTCCCAAAAAGAACATATCTAGTGACCTATGGGTCAAGTTCTCCAGGTAATGGGCTGTGAAGGTTGCTTGACACTTCCAGATGCCTGTTTGAAGAACCTGCATCACAGAAAGATTCTTTCTGGATGCCATGGGCGTGTCCCCCTTTAGGAGGAAGGTGACGGAATGACCTCCATTATTCATGCAGAGATTGTGTTTTTGGTCCCCATTATCTTTACCCTCCTGGTGCTGAGGAAGAGATGTTTTATATGGGGACTTGCTGCAAGTGTGCGTTTGAGATATCGCCTTATCGCTCTCACAGGACACAATAACAGACAATCAGGATTGCCGGTTACCTCCCTAAGACCCAAAATCTGAAAGGATGTAAAACCTGGAGTCGGGTAAGGAAGGATTTTAGGTCTTAGCCATGAACTCAAGAGACGAAGGAGAACGAGAGCTGCCCTCATCTCCTTGAATGAGTGATGTCGTAAGAGGGACCATGATGCTCTCTAATACTTTTGGCTGAGGCCAGAGTGAGTAAAAAAGGGATTTTGACGAAGGAAAAATCTATTTCTGGGGAGAGACCTGTGACGCCCGGCGAAAAAGTCCTTCTTTGTACTTTTTCTGATATAAATCTTCCAAATATACCAGAGAAAATTAAAAGCATGAATGCAGAGGTTACAACCCTCGCGCGAGCACCTTGTTGGTGTCGTATATCTAACAAGGGCGTTTGAAAACACTATTCACAGGCTGTCTTCCATTTAGATAATCCCTTCATCAAAGGGGGAGGGCCGTGACAGGCCCTAGAGAATACAGTTGGGTTACCCTACCGACACCTACCACTCGCGCTCACCAGGTCATCCTTCTGCAAGAACATATGGCTTGGCAAGGAAAGGGTGGGTCCGTACAAAAATAATCGGGAAGGGTTTCGCCGGGCGTCACAGGTCTCTCCCCAGAAATAGATTTTTCCTTCGTCAAAATCCCTTTTCTGGGTCGACCTGTGACGGCCGGCGAAAAAGTACCAGAGAATGCCTTCCAAGCCCAATAAATTAATAACATAATGAGGAGAATACAATCACCATGTACGACAATACTATGATATAATAAAGTAATCGTCCAATTACCAACCAGCCAAATGACATAGGGAACGTAAGGTTAAATAATAATGACGACAAGGAACCAACTGAGTGTCGAATCGCAAAAGGCATCAAACCTTACATGTCTAAGTATATCTAAACATTAAAGGAACGGTAACTACAATAATAGTTAAACCATAGGAATTAAACATGGCAAATATCATAGGGCTAACGAACTACCAAGGAGAGCGGCGACGTGGTGTGAGTGGCGGGTAGGAGGGAGAAGAGAAGAGATGGAAGAAAGGAAGAAGAGGAGATTAATGGGGAGGGATAAGGCTCCCCTCTGCCATCGTCGGCATTTAAGGGCCTGTAAGATCTTTAGATATTGGCGTTTGACAACCATAGGGGATTTCCAACCCGTATATTTTTTAAAATCATCAAAGTCCCTGTTCTGGGAATCATTGTTGGAGGCCTCTACTGTCCGTATATCATGAGCCTGGGGAAATGATTCCGGATTAGTATGTTTAATGAAGTAGAGGATTTGTTGCCTGATACCGTGAATGGAAATAGTACCTCCTTGTTCCCTGATAACCAAGGGGCCAGACGAGCGGGTGGCAGTTCTAGCTAAAAAGGGGCTTGAGAGTGTGACTGTACATGGAGAATGATCCTGGGGATGAAGAATAATCTTCCGAGGGGAGCACCTATTTTGCGGATCCTCATTTTTTAGCTAGGAAAGCTTTGTCTGGAAAAGGAGTACTTCGGCTGAAGGGAGGAAATCTATGTTTTCCGGGTTTCGTGAGAGAGCTGCTAGTTCTGATGTTCCATCACCTGAGGCCATAGCCGTTAGAAATAAAGTCTTCCTAAGAAGAGTGATATAAGAGCAGGATTCATTGTCCGTGTCCATCGCAAGTTTGAGAACACCGTTCAGAGACCAAGAGTCCTTTTGTGGCCGAACCGAAGGTCGAAGCCTAGCACATGTTTTTGGGGTTGATGAGAAATAGGAATCAGCTAGGTTAATGTTGAACCCAACAAGGAAGATCTTCTTCAAAGCTGACTTGATGGTGGTTAAAGTGCTAACTGTTAGGCCTTTGTCAAATAGGAACCTCAAGAAAGAGATGGCTAAATGCGGGGACATACGAGTATGGTCTGCACTCTTAGGGGACCTACTAGTTGTTAACGGCCGAATCATATTGGCGAATTGTCGAGTCCTTTTGTCCCATTCGATGAAGAGATCGTTTTCCGGTTCAATGTTCGCATCTCTACGAGCTGCCAACTTCCTGTAGTCCACAAAGTTAGAGTTTTGGCTATCCTTGAGTAATCTGACACAGTGAGTTTGGATACTCGGGTCAGTTTGAGGAACGGGATCCGGATGGGACTGAGTTTCAACTCGAGGAGGAGAGGAAACCAACTGTTCTTGGCCAGTGAGGTGGTACTAAAGCCACTGCGCCCCGGAAGGAGCGTAGCTTTGTGTAAAAGTTTTTAGAAGATTCCCTGGGGGAGATAGGGAAATCTTCTTCTAATGGTTCCAATCCCGGGGTAATGCGTCCATGGCATAAGCCCGAGGGTCCAGGGTTGGGGTCACATAACAAGGAAGTTAGTGATTCATCTGAGTTGCGAATAGATCTACCTGGAGGCCTGGAACGAGCCTGAGTATCCACCGGAATGAAATTATGTCTAGAGACCATTCTGACTCCAGTGGATCCGTCCTGGATAGTGAGTCCGCTCTCACATTCTGGCCTCCCGCTAGGTGAGGTGCTGACAGGAACTAGTTCTCTTCTGTTGCCCAGGCGAAGATAGTGACCAGGATCTGATTCAGGTTGGGTGACTTGGATCCTCCCCTGTTGACGTAGTGTACTGCGTCTGTGCTGTCTGACACTACTCTGATGTGGGTCGACCTCTGAGGAGAGTCTCTCTTCAGGGTCAAGAACACTGCCATGGCTTTGAGAACAATGATATGGGACTGTTTCATGGAGAGAGACCAAGAACCTGAAATATCTGATGTTCGGAGTAATCCCCCCCATCCACTTAGAGACGCGGCTGTATGGAATGTCACTTGTGGAGGTGGTAATTGTAGAGGAACCGATTTGGAGAGGTCCTTCGGTTCGGACCATGGTCGTAGTCTCATTTTCAAGACAGAGGGGATCTTCGAGACCATGTCTCTTATAGGTACTGTAGCTCTCTTTCTCCAAACTCGATTGATGTCTTTGAGTTTGGCTTTTATTAGGAGATCTGTTACTGAAGTGAATTGGAAAAGTCCGAGGATACTTTCTAAGGCTCTTCGGACACCTGTTTGTGTTTGAGAAAATTTTTTGATCTTGGAAACTATTCCTCTTACCTTTTGGAAGGGAGAGACAACGTGTGCTTCGAAAGGTCCCACTGAATGGCTAACCATTCTAAGCGGCCTGATGGTTGCAGGCGAGATTTTTTGGAGATTGACCCGAAATCACAGGTTGTCGAGAAATTGAAGTACTGTAATTCCTTCGTAGCTCTGTTGCCTTCTATGACCGGCCGGGCCCAAATGAGCCAACCGGCCAGATAAGCAATGATCTGTATCTCTTGGTTCCTGAGTTGTTCTAACACTCTCTCTCCCAGTTTCGTGAATATCCTGGGATCAATGTCGAGGCCAAAGGGCATGTCTTGGACACAAAGGCTTTCCTGCTTAGGCGGAAACCCAGATAAGAAGAGAAGTTTCGAGCTATAGGCGCAAGATAATAGTCGTCGGTAAGATCGACAGAGGTGGTGACGGTCCTACGGGGAAGTAAGGTCCGTACCTGAGAGATAGACAACATCCGGAACTTGTCGCAGAGAATGCAAGAGTTTAGCTTGACAAGTCCAGGTCCACTCTCAATGCCGACAAGCCTTTCTTCGGAATCGTGAACAGGTGGCTTTGGAACTTCAGTGATCGATCCCGTTTGATTACTTCTTCTTGAGTAACCCTGTGGTGTACTCTTTCAGGATGGGAGTGGATTTCTGGGAGAAGGTCACTGGTGGAGGAGGAGGACCTTGTGGCCATTTTCGCCTCAAACCTTTAGAGATTATGCTATGAGCCCACAGACCGAAGGTCCAATGGTCTCGAAAATGGTAAAGTCTACCCCCTACCGGGACCACCGCGTTGTGAGGGGGTGAATCTAGGTACTTTCCTTCTCCGAGCCCCCTTTTTCCTAGGTCCGTCTCTATGGCGAGACTGTCTTCTACTCCTGTAGCTTCCTCTCTGGTGTCCACGAGAGGAGCCTGAGGGTTCGGATCTAGAGCTGTATGCAGGTAAAACATCCCAACGGGGTTGGGCTGTGTACCTGGGGAATCAGTGAGGTAGACCACCTGATGAGGGGGATTTGGATGCATAGACGTCGAATCAGAGGAAGGCTGTGATGACGAGTGGGTAACCGACTATCGATTCCTGTCTGATAGAGGCCTCAGACAGAACGTATTTCCCACAACTAACCCGATCAGACCATCAAACGTGTAGGTCAAATTGGAAGGGCAGATCTTGGAATTATCGTACCCCCAAGACTGACAACATCCTGGTCCAGACAGACCGGGCCTGCCCTTTAGGAAATAATACTGTTACCTTCGGTACCTTGTCTAACCTAACCATGGCAATCTCTTTCAATCGAACGAATCCATTGAATGGGAATTCTAGTACCTGGGAGTAAAATCTAGGTCCCCCAGAGGGAGGACGTCTATGCCATCCAGATTTATGGTACCATCTATATATGGAACATGTAAGGCAAATCTCTATGCGTTGTTTTTTATCGAAGGAGGTTACTTCGATATGCCTGGGGCTGTAGGGGGAAACTTCCGAGTTCCTGAACGGATCCGACTCACCACCATACTTTTGAGCTCCGTCATAGCCCCTTGCTTTTCCCTAGAATGTGTTGCTTTTAGCAGTCACGGTTTATGCAGGGTAACATGAACATCAGGATCCATTAAGGGTCCTAGGTCGGTGACGTAGGTAATTGCAAAGCTGAAGGCTCAAAACTCATCCCCACCTACCTGCCCGTCCATGGGGTCGTCGTCCAACCTTAGAGAGGACACTCTGAGGAGATAGGGACCTATAGATGGAGCATTTCTTCCCAACCTTGATACCCAAGGGCGGAGAGCCTCTCTTGCAGGCCAGAGAGATTCATCATCATCCTGACGGGAACCATGTAGGCGAACCTTCTGTAACAGAAAGGGGACATAAGTCTGGATGTTCCTTGAACTTTGGTTAGTGATCCTATTCACAGGCTGGGATCAGCTGTATAACTCATAAAAATAAATTTTAAAGAATAGTCATTTAATGTACTATCTTTTGGGGTATAGTTCGACACTTGTATTCATGAAATGTGACACTGTTGGCGCATCCGCCACAGGTTGGCCACCCCTGACTCAGACGTTCAGAACCGGGTCTAACATTATTTACTGGCTATTAGTATTCTATTGATTCATCTGTTCACTGACCAGAGTTTCAAGGAACAGTAGATAGCCTCTCATGGCATGGTTAGTCTCGACCCGGCCCTTCATTAGAAGGGGCCAACGTTCGGTTCCCAGTACTGAGTGGAAACTTATTTCTATTTGAACACTATGTTGTATGGATATTTATTCATATTTAGGCATAGTTAGAATTGAATATGCATAAATATAGGCATAATCAATTTATTTCTATTTGAACACGATGTTGTATGAATATTTATTCATATTTAGGTATAGTTAGAATTGAATATGCACAAATATAGGCACAATCAATTTATTTCTATTTGAACACTATGTTGTATGGATATCTATTCATATTTAGGCATAGTTAGAATTGAAAATGCATAAATATAGGCATAATCAATTTATTTCTATTTGAACACGATGTTGTATGGATATTTATCCATATTTATAAATAGTTAGAATTAAATATATGCATAAATATAGGCATAGTTATGTTCATATATTTTTATTAGGACTTTCAAGAATAGCTATTGAATATTACCAACGCAAATTCAAAGTGTCATTAAAGTAAGTACAGTTTACTTTGTATTCATGTTAAATCCTTTCCTTTACAGCAAAACAAGAGATTGGCCACCCGTGGTTTGAGTGATCTCTGTCTGTACCGGAGCTCCGGTAACAATCCCCGGTACAAAGGTCCGTCATAGTGACAACGTGAACACCAGAGGAAAACTAATATTAACCTCAATGCTGATCGCCTGTACGATATCCGGTTAAGCCGGAGATTCGATGAAAAGGATCGTAATAACGATATTGTGATTATTCATGAAAAAGGGATCATACCCTGATTCTGATCGTCTGATTGATCTCTGTTTGTAACGGAGAACTAGTGACAAAGGTCCGTCATCGTGAAAACGTGATCCTCAGCGGTACGATAACATTCTCTAATACTGAATGTTTGTGTTAGCTCCAGTGAAGCCGGAGATTCGATGAAAAAGGGACCGTAATAATGAAACTGTGAAGTCTTCATCGGTATCACATTGTTAACTCCGGTTCTGGCCGTCTGCTTGATCTCTGTTTGTACCGGAGATCCGGTAGCAAAGGCCCGTCACCGTGATATCGTGACTGTCCCCGGTACGATAACATTAACCTCAATGAATGATTGTGTTATCTCCCGTGAAGCCGGCCGTAACGGTGTAATTATGATCAAACATGACAAAGGTTCGTGTGTAAAAGGCTTCAGCCGGAGTCCGAGTGCCGGATTTCACCGTTGCACTCCAAAAATCTGCTCCTGTACGTTAACTAGTTCTCACCCAATGAGTATCCATTATAGCGGAGCATAACTCAAGGCGGAGCTAAGCATAACTCAAGGCGGAGCTAAGGGTGTCGGTATAAAACGACCCCAATTAATGACTCATACACTAACGTACCTATTAATAGTGTTAGCTATATTAACAGTAACCACATCAATAAAAACGTTTATAATATTAAACGTACTATCATCAACTCTGATACTAAGAGGAGGCCTGAATAACTCGTGATCGTATAAAAACGGAGAACGGGAAATTCACCTCTCTTACTCGAGCTAACAAAGAAAACGAGAGAAGGGATAACTCATATCTGTAGAACAGGGAACGAGCAGTCTCTGTTTTCGCTCTCAAGGTTACATAATAAAAAACTAACATCACACAATAAAACAAGAAAATTAATAAAATTGATTGCTTTTCTTAGTAATTGTAATAACCAAGAACGAAGAATAACGACAACGTAACAAATAAACAAGGATATAGTCTAAATCGAAGCCTCTGAGGCGAGTACAAACTAACAGACTAAATCGCTAAACTTTAATTCGCTATTCTTTAAATCGCTATTCTTCGTAGGTCCAAATTGGACTTGCAAGCAAATAAGTACCATAGTATAAACTAATAAAAATTAATGATAACACAAAAAGGCCATAAAACGTAAGTGATATAACCTAGATGACAGAGTACCAGATGGGCAAAAATAACTAGAATATTTACCGAAGCGAACATAACCCAAAATGGCTGCCGATACCTCGGCAGGACAATCGCTTCCAAAACTAAAAACCACCATATTGGAAACAGAACAAATGCCCGGTACTGTCAAAAGCTGCCAAAACAAACTATGGTACTTAACAATGGTAAGGGTGAAGTAGCAACGTCAGTCATGTTGAATTAACGACAATCACTTCGAAAAAACACTGGGCAAAACACTTATCAACTTTGCGGTCAAGTCCAAAACAGAAGGATGACCTGGTGAGCGCGAGTGGTAGGTGTCGGTAGGGTAACCCAACTGTATTCTCTAGGGCCTGTCACGGCCCTCCCCCTTTGATGAAGGGATTATCTAAATGGAAGACAGCCTGTGAATAGTGTTTTCAAACGCCCTTGTTAGATATACGACACCAACAAGGTGCTCGCGCGAGGGTTGTAACCTCTGCATTCCATGCTTTTAATTTTCTCTGGTATATTTGGAAGATTTATATCAGAAAAAGTACAAAGAAGGACTTTTTCGCCGGCCGTCACAGGTCGACCCAGAAAGACTATTGTCAAGGTGAGGTCATGGTCCTTAGCCAACTTCAGCGACACGTACTGTGTCTCTTTTAAGGAATGGAGAACTTTGGTCACGTTCCAGGAAGGCGGTCTCACTTCTGACGTAGGGCAGGTCTTCAAAATTTCATATGAGCATAGACAGCTCTACTGAAGAGGAAATATAGACTCCTTTCAGTCTAAAGACCTAGCTCAAGGCTGGGCAATATCCTTTCACTGCTGACACTAAGCAGAGTTTTTCCTCAAAGAGAAACAGTAAATAGCCCATTTTGCTTGATAAAATGAGGAAGATGACATCCTGAGATATCCATACATCTGTTTCGTAACCTTTTGCGAAAATCCTCAAAGAGTGTGGAGACGCTGGATAACCTTCAAGCATGAAGATATATGGACTCCACTGAGTTGGGGAAGACCAGTGCGTGTGGTTGTTGTAGATCGGGAAAGGGAGAAAGCTTCCTTGGAACTTCCATCAGTAGCAGTAGAAGGTCCGGGTACCACTACACTTGTGGCTATAGCGGAGCTATAAAGTCATGCTGGAGTTGTGAGTCAATCTGACCCTGTTGAGAACTTACCTTACTAGGCAGAACAGGGGAACAGCATAAACATCCAGATTGTTCCATGGACGTTGGAAGGCCTTCTCAAATGACATTTCCTGATCTGGAACCGGAGAGCAGTATACTGGAAGTTTCCGGTTGAGGGATGTTGCAATGAGATCTATCACTGATAAACTCCTTAAAGTCCTTATTGCATTTGCTATCCATTTTCTGTATTTACTTCATGGATAGTCTCTTCCTTAATACCTGAAAATCTGTCAGCATATTTATTGATTTCACAGAAAAATATCTATTTCATCATGTTATAAAAAACAAAAGTATTCAATAGGCTTTGCATTATGGTTAGGAATCCCTAAAGGACCTACATTTATTTTGGGTAAAAGCGAAATCACTCCCGCAATCAATGCCTTTAGCCGGATAAACACATTCCCAGGAGGAAGCAACACGTTCAATGACAAGATCGCCATTACAGATGTCAGTATCACTGATATAATCATCACTTTTCATACTCATTATGGCAGTCAAAATTATCAGCACTTGTTTCTGAATCACTAAAATAATCAACATCAGCCATTATAATAAACACTGATTTTTGCATAAAATAAAGTTATCTCTTACTGGACTATCAGAAAACAACAAACTAGGGATAAGCTAAGCTGACCCCCACCCCTATCTCCAGCTGTGCATTCTTATTAAACTCCTAAAACAATAGTATATATACTAAGTTTTAAGCAACTCTGCTTTGCAAATAATCGTTGATTGGTTACAGTAGCCTGTGACGTTGATAGAAGGAAAAATAGACATCCACAAAATACAGACACACATTGATAGTTATTAATGCATACATTATATGAACGCGTCCTTCTTGGTTTCAAATTCGCCACTTCAAGAACTTTGGTGCCCCTCTGCTGTATAGTAGTTGGCAGATGCTGATTTCTAGGTTAACCATTTGTCCAAAAATCTAGATTAAGAGTACCAAGAATTTTGAACAGGATTGTACATCATTTAGCACTTACATTTAAGGGTATGCATTCAAGCAAAATTTCCTCTAATATATATTTATTTCATCATTATTTGTTTGTTAATCATATAAAACCTTCACTTATTTAATATAATTTATTTTAATTTGCTTTTAAGCCTTTTTCATATATGGGAAGCAAATGCAATGAAAATTCTTGGGCTTTTCATTGTTCTATAAGAATCTATTATAACATTAATCTGAGTCTTTTGAAATAAAAATCAATGCTAAACTATGACGTGCAAAATAACATAGCATCAGCTTTCCCTAAAAATACTGTAATTTATAGGCTGTACATCATTATTATCAGTAAAAGGATGAGATTTATCAGCCCAATGAGTCAAGGCCGACTCTTACACAAGCTGTACAACTGGTGAACAATCTCTCACACATTTTTGAGCTTTACCATTAACATTGTTAGAATACACAAAAAATAAATCCATCACTGTATTTTACAATTGTGTATATATATATATATATATATATATATATATATATATATATATATATATATATATATATATATATATCAACCATAGAGAAGAAAGGAGACAAAGAAGCAGATTCCATTAATGTTGAAAGTTCAATAAGATTGAATTACTAGTACAACAAAATAATATTGCATTCCTAATCCAATTTGTTTCATTCAGTCTTATAATGTTTACGCTTTGGAAAATGATGACTGAAATTCTTTGAGAAGCATGGAAGATATCACCATTTTTTCACAATTGATGGTAAGCAGAGACTCTTGATTATCCTCTGGCACTGTTAAGCTAAGCAATACTAGAACCTTTCCTGATGCCGTCTGACCACCAAATCTGGAAAAAAATGTCAAAAGTTATGGTATCATTAATAGGAAGATGGCAGGTAAAATGTTGAGAGATCATATGCAATTATATACTTAAATTTACTTCCAAGCTATAGTATGTACAGTATTTTGATAGCTTTGCTTATACTATTTTGAATAGTAAAGTACTGAAGTTCACAAAACATGTACATTTGAAAGTGCAATTTATACACCTGTTATTAAACCAAGGAATAAAAAGAACAAAATGTATTACTGTTACCCCTCTTAAATATTTTTACCTCTGCCAACGAAGTTGGAAGGTTATGTTTTTCCTATGTTTGTGAACAGCTTTCTGGCCACAATTTTAATCATAGTGCAATGAACTTGCAGGGATTAACTGTCATGTAAAAAGCTGGAAATGATTACATTTTGGAAGGTCACGGTCAAAGTTCAAGGTCATGGTTAAGTAAAATGTCCAATTCATGTAACCAGCCAATTTTTGGACATCGTTGTCACGGAGACTTCAAACTTGGTTCATATTTGAGTGTATTAAAATCCACGCCCATTGATACATGTTAAGGTCAAAGGTCAAGGTTGAGAAATAATCGCCGCAGCGGAGGTCTGTGCTCTACTGAGTGTCCCTCTAGTTAAAATACCCAGAAGCCTTGACATAAAGTAGGGAAGGGTATAAAATCTGGAAGAAATCTTATCATCGACCACCTTTTGTAAACAACTTTTCAGTGAGAATTAATGTGTATTTTTTATTCTTGAAAAATACTGCATTGAATTGAATATAAATTGCTATGAATAATGCTAATTGGAGTGTGGAAATATTACTTAGAGGAATTTTCTTCATCTTTGTTTTTTTATTTTATTGATATTTATATATTTTTATTTTTTTCAATTTGAAAATTATACAAAATTTCAAGTAACCTTACAATTTAAACTCCTCCCATCAAATTATTGTGTTTTTATTTTTCTTTTCCAACAATGTCTTTGGATTAGAAATATCTTTGTAAATAATGGAGAGAAGTTGAACTATAACGCCAAGATATCAGCCCTCAAAGTTTTGCAACAAGAACACGAAGAAGCATATCACAATATCACCGTTAAATACTATTTCCATTATCAATGATAAGTAGAAACTATTGTCAAATACTTTAAAAATTACTAAACTTACTATATAGCTTTCTTTGCTAATTACCATAAACATGGCCCAAGTTATCCAGCCCCCCACATCCCTATAGGATTCTTCTTTTGCTTTAGACATGATAAGGATACAGTACTACTAAAGTTCACTAGCACTATAAATAGCAAAAAAAGTGACCACACATATGCTCGCTTCACACATTCCCGATTATGGCTCTCAATGCTGATTTTTTGCTCCCGATGCTGATTTTTTGTTCCATCGTAAAAAAAAAATTGCCGATTTTCCACGATTATGTGCGATTGGAGGGCCCAGATCGAAGTCACAGGCCGAAAATCTGGAATTATCGGGGACCACGCTACGACTGTATTATGACTGTCGAATCAGTATTACGATTATGTTTCGATGATTGTAAAGGTTTACGATGATCGGTTGTGTGCTAGGGAAATTAGGCCAAGCCCCCTTTACCGATGTTCGGGAAGTTGCATGATCGACGTAAGAAGCGATTTGATTTTCGGCAGCCGTTCAACAATCATCGGAAGGTTGCAACCGAGGTTATTTTTTTTCACCGAAGTTCGTGCGCACATTTTGATCATCGTATTCTAGATTATGATGATCTAAACGCTCTTCGATGATTGAAGACACGTTTGGATGATCAAAGACACGTTACGATGATCAGAAAATGCATTCCGGAGTTAATGCATTCCGAAGTTCATTAAAAATTTTGATAAATGGCAGTTTCCCCGACCATTTAGTATGGCGCTAAATGGTTGGCCTGGTTTGGGCCACGTGGCCCCACGCCACGAGGCTTGCCCCGCTTCCCGACATCCGTACCAACCTCACGGACATGACAAAAAAACCCCTTCGATATTCGGCCATTACACCTTCAATAATTGCCAACAACCAATTTTCCTGTCTTCGGGAGCAATCGGGAGCAAAATCGTGAATGTGTGAGCCCAGCATAAGAGCGAAAGGCTCAACAAATTGTCTTTGTTATTCACTGAGACAATGAGAGAAAGTGTTGAGCTGCCAAACATACAATTTATAGTGCGATATTTTTTACCTATTCTATAAGAATAGCATACAGTAGGGCCCCGAATTATGGAAGAATTTGGTTGATAAATGGCCCCGCATAAATGGAATATCACATGTTTCAAAACACATAATAGGAATAATTCCATTAGGGCCATGGCAAACAGAAACTTGCCTATTCATATGCATTTACCATCCATTTTCATTTCTTTCTATGTACTATATCGTATTTTTTCTAATATTAACTTGTTCTTATAAATAGATAAAACATTTAAAATATTTTTAAGTTTTAATAACTTGAAAAATTTAAAAATTACAACCAAGAAGGGTGTACATACCATATATTTCCCCTTATAACACGACCTAAATTTAATAGTAATTTTAATGTTTAAGTCAAATCTGTTGTATAAGACAACTGGTGAATAGCAAAACCATCACTGTATGGACTAACTTTTGTTGTATCATTGAAAATCCAAAATTAATGAAATAAAGGCAATTTTATATCATGCGTTCCCTAAGCACACCACGGAATCTGTTGTTTTGTTAACGTTCATCTCTGATCACAGCGAGGAAACGAACACCTTTACACATCTGTGTTTAGGTTACTTTTTGCAGCAACAGCTATCTTACCAAGTATTGATTATAAGATTTTGCTAATACCAATGTTGTTCTACTTAATTTTTCTTAGAACTTTGAAGTAAATGAAATGAATGCGATTTAAATAAAGTTTTTCCTAAACACGCACCTAAAACGAAAACCTTCCGTTTGTTTACTGTACACTCCATCGTCGATCACAATGAACAAACGAATGCTTTAGAACAAATGATCAAGGTGATAACTAATGATATTGAGAGCTTTTAGTAAATATGTCATTACAAATATCTTAATTACCATATCCATATAAATTCCTACATACGTAGCAAAACAGGAAAAACATATTTGTTTGCATTTAATCAACAAACTGCCTCTAATGACAGTATGATAATTTAAGATAATTCTAAACTGTTATGAAAGATAATTGTCCATTCCATATCCAAAATACTTTTCCTAACTTCAGTTATAAGTCAACTTGTACCCACCTCAATTATGGAAAAAAAGAGAGAAGAAAGTACTGGGCCAGTTTTTAAAGTTACCGCTATAACATTTGAGTGACAGAAATGGTGCGAGATTGGAGAAAGTAAGGAAAATTTAAACCATGATTGATTTTTAATATAACTGAAACTTTGTAAAGCAACAAAAATTTCATTTGTTAGAGAGAGGTAAGAAATTAAGAGGTAGTGAAAGGTAGCCTGGCGAGAGAGAGAGAGAGAGAGAGAGAGAGAGAGAGAGAGAGAGAGAGAGAGAGAGAGAGAGAGTTTTAAATGTACTAAACAAAAAACATGATAGGTTATAACACATTGGTCCTTATGTAATATTAATGGTATAAACATTTTAAATAAGTTAAGAAATGGTATACACAATACTTTGTTACTGTATTCGTATGCGCATATTCTTAACAGCGGCAGCTAGATATCGGCTGATCTGATCACAGCCAAAAGTAAAACAAAAAGAAGTCAGCAATAATCAATTTTTAAAATACACCCAAAATTTAAAACAAAAGTACATGTTTTCTCAAAGCACAATTAACTATTTAAATAGTAGCAATTTTCTAGAATAAAATTATATTTCCTAAAAAACAGTGGTTTGCTGATGATATCGTATGCCATATTTTAAGCTAGGATTGAAATGGATTTATACACGGAATAATTTTTCTGTTTTGTATTAAATCGACACTTTTTAAGAAAACTGGTTTTGGTTTCTTATCTATATGTAAGTATTGAGAGAGAGAGAGAGAGAGAGAGAGAGAGAGAGAGAGAGAGAGAGAGAGAGAGAGAGAGAGAGAGAGAGAGAGAGAGAGTAATTGATCACCACATCTAACAATAGTCATGTTAATTTCATTCTTAAACTCAGGTTGCCATATGTGAACAAGATTTTATTTCTTACGCACACACACACACACACAGACAATGACCTGCAGTTTTCTGGCATCTCTCTCTCTCTCTCTCTCTCTCTCTCTCTCTCTCTCTCTCTCTCTCTCTCTCTCTCTCTCTCTCTCTCTCTCTCATACAATACAAATCTTTGTAAAGCAAATCTATATTGTTTAAAATATGACAAAATATTGCCAACTCTTTACCAAAATTTAGGCTATTCACTTCCGATAAACAAACCCAGCCTATGTGTGAAAACTTTGAACACCCACTAGGAAAAATAAAGCTTTTATATATACTGTACTAAACAATAGTAATGCTTTAATATACCATTATTAACACTGCCATTAAAATTATCAAAAGGTTAGAGAAAGATGAAGATTACCGAGAACGTAACCTCAATTTTGTTCATATTTTGTCAGCTGGACTTGCATAGTTGAAGTTTATTTCATTGTTGATATGGAATTTTTCCTTAAATAGGCTATTTATTATGAAAGGATATTAATAAAATGTAAGGTAAATATCGTTTGGTAACACTTATTATCAAGCACCATATTTAGGGCTACCAATATACAGTACACTATACTTAAAAAGACAATAGATTTGATGCATTTTGTAGTGCTTGACTTGCAAACTTTGAACAGCTTCTCAGATACAGAAAATTTATTTATGAAAACTAACCACCGCATAAATGGGGAATTGCATAATTTGGGACCGTACTGTACTTATCATAGGTTACCATGATTTCGAGAACATGGTGTCGCGTTAGTATGATGACCTGTGTAGTGCCATATACCTCAAGCACAAAAAACACAATAACTCAGTTAATTACGAAAGAATTAGTACGATACTTTCTCCCAAGACTCTTTAGTTGTGGTGCAGTGAAGATTCACAATTTTTGATACAGGAATCCATGAAAATTAACACAGGGCGATCCCCTTCACAAATTTCAAACTTTATAGTAAAATGCATTTGATATAACCCATGTTTGACATACCCTTTCAGTAAGTAGTTTGTTTAGGCTACTTACAATTATGAAATTTGTTAAAAGAATTAGAAGACATACATGCAGTGGTCTGACTTGTGTCGGGTAAAGGTAACATGGACTATAATTCTATGGAGACCTGGTATTACTCTCATTCCACTTACCTAAAGTGACCGGATCAATGCACAATCGTGTCAAAGATACTCAGAGGATTCATTGCAAAAATGCACAGAAGATTTTTTCATCCACGTATCTTGCTTTATATGCCGTACCCACATGTTACGGGCAAATATTTTTCACTACAGTATGGTAAAAGATGAGTGACCGAGTAAACATAAAAGTTACTACGTCTTTATAATAGTAGCTGTACTGTTGCAATGATAAATCTTGTTTGTAATTTTCTTAGAAATATAAACCTGGAGCTCTTTCTTGTGGAGTATTTACTTCGGCGAAGCTGAAACTAGCCGATAAGCTTTTCTTACAGGGTATAACTACCCACCGCTAGTTAGCGGGAGGAAGAGCGGGGTAGGCTAGCCACACCACTCCCACCAGCACTAGCGACTAACTGTCACTTTTATAATTGCAGCAGGACTTTTGGGGGTTGGTGCTGGCGAGTACAGTACTTATAAAGAGCTCCAGATTTGTATTGCTAGGAAAAATAAAAATTATTTCCAAATTTGTCATTTTGTTCCAGCGCAACATACAAACCTTCCGCTCTTTACTGAGGAGACTCAGCTTTAGGTGGGTGGAAGTTAGTGACCAACTAACTGGAACTGTCCCGGGATGGCCTCTTGTACAGGGTTACCTAGAGAGATCCTGCAACACATTATCCTTGTAGGATGACGGCTGGGGCAATCATTGCTGTTGAATAAAGAATCATTCTGTTAGCAAGTACTTCCTGCCTCCCCTCTGACAGGAGGACGGGAATATAACAAATATATACATATACAGGATATTAGGTTGTTCAAAGAGTGTGATACTTGCCCACAGAAGAACGAGGTCAGCTGTGCAGAATCCCTCAGATGCTGCGCCCGAAGAGAGGGGAAAATGAAGTAGCAAGTGGCCAGTCACTTGCACATTCATCCTAGACTTACTTAAGAGGTAACCTCCGCCTTCGACCCTCCGATACTTGTCCCACATGGCGGCTGAGGTGTTTAGATCACGTTATGAGCAGCCACCACACGACCTATTGAGGATGTGTCTACGATCCTGTGGGTTACATCTTGAAGGTAGTAGGCGGTGAACGTTGTTTGACATTTCCACCTGCTTGCTTGAAGTACCTATAATACAGAAACATTCTTTTGAAATGCCAGGGAAGTACTTTATCCCCCGACATCATGTGCACAGGGACATCTACCTTATGGCGAGGTGTCTGAGGCCAGTGCCCTTTCTATTACTTGCCTGATCCAAGAGGAGATAGAGTTCTTCATGATTCTCCTCTTGGTTTTCCCCATGCTAACGAAGAGCCTGTTGATCTGGGGTCGAGCTCTTCTTGTCCTTTTAAGATATAACCTCATTGCCCTTACCGGGCATAGTAACAGTAGATCAGGATTGTATATTACAGATTAAATACAATATTCTCAATCCGAAAGGGACCGAATCTAAGATCTGCTACATACGGATTTTGAGTTTTTGCAACAAACTCAGAGACGAAACTGAGTGTGACCTGCCCCCATCCCCTTGAATGGGTGATGTACGAAAGACAATGCAGGTCGCTGACTCTCTTTGCCAAGGCCAGGGCCAGATGAAAAGCCATCTTTAAGGTCAAGTTCTTATACGAGGCTTGACAGAGGCTCATAGGGAGCTCCTTTCAGAACGTAAGACCTTGACAATGTTCCCAGGAGGTGGTCTATCTTCTGACTGGGGGCATGTTCACTAAAAACTGTATGAGGAGTGACAGTTCCGTCAAGGCGGAAATGTTAACTCCATTCAGTTTGAAAACAAGGCTCAAGGCTGAGCAAAAGCCTTTCACTGCCGACACCGAGTAAAATTTTTCCTCCCTGAGGTACAGTAAAAAACAGTGCTACTGTTAGAATGGAGGCACTGAGAGGAGAGAGACTCCGTCCACGTCATCTACCACAAAAGACGGAGCTCGCCTGGTATACTGCAGACGACTACTCCCAGAGGTATCCTGCGATGTGCTTAGCAAATGGGTTCGAAAAGCCTCTCTTTGTGAGGAGTTGCTGGATAACCTCTAGGCGTGAAAACTTAGGTATGGAATTGCTTGGTGGAATATCTTCACGTGTGGTTGTCTGAGAAGCTTGGGAAGTGGAGGGAGGTTTCTCGGTGCCTCTGTGAGAAAATGCAAAAGGTCCGGTAACCATTCTGTGTATTGCCACATCGGAGCTAGGTTATTGCTAGATCTTGCGATGCCCTAACTTTGTTCAATAGCCTCTTTACTGGGCAGAGGGAGAGAACGCATGGACGTCCATTCTGTCCCACGGGTGTTGGAAAGCGTCCTGCCAGAATGCCTGTGGGTCTGGTACTGAAGAGCAGTACACCGGAGGTTTCCAGTAGAGGGACTTGGCGAACAAGTCTACTGTTGGTGAACCCCACAAAGTCAAGACTTTGTTGGCTATCTGTGGATTCAAGGACCATTCAGAGCTAACTATTTGAGTCTTCCTCCTAAGATTGTCCACCAGGACAATCTTCTTGCCCGGGATGAAGCGGGCTGTTCAGGCTACCAAATTTTCTTCTGTCCGCCTGAGGATTTCTATGTTTAGTTGGCATAGGTGCTGTGAAAGGGTACCTCCTTGTTTTTTTATGTGGGACACTACTGTAGTGTTGTCACTCATCAACATTACATAGTGCCCCAAAAGGAGCTGGTGGAAGTGCTTTAGAGCAAGGAAGGCTGCCCTCATTTCTAGGAGGTTTAAGTGGCACCACCTTTCAGATTTGGATCAAAGCCCAGATGCTGTCAGGTGTAACAGGTGAGCCCCCCACCCTTCTTCTGATGCGTCCATGAAGAGCAACAAATCCGGGGAGGAGAGAGAAGATCTACTTCCCTGAGGAGATTGGTGTCTAACACCCATCAACCCAGGTCTCTCTTCTGCTCGGGTCCCACCAGTACTAGGGTACTCAGTGGGTCTCTGTGCTGTGACAGCTAGGTCTTCAGCTGTCAGGGCAGAAACCAAATGCGGAGACAGCCATGGGGCACTAACTTCTCTAGAGATATCAGGTGTCCCAGCAGCTTCTGCCATTGGTTTGCTAGCAGTTTACCTCTTGAGAGAAAGCTCTGGGCTATCTCTTTCAGTCTCTCCTGATTCTCATCCCTAGATATACCATATCTTGGACTGGTTATAGTTGAGACTTCTCACGGTTTATCAAGATCCCCAGATCCTGGCAAAAAGCGAGGAGCTAGTTCACAGATGGTGGAGAAGGTTCTCCCTCGAGTCTGCCAGAATCAGTCAATTGTCTAGATAACGAAGAAGATGAGTGCCATTCTTGTATGCTCAGGTGGACACTAGCGTAAAGACCCTTGTGAACACCTGGGGTGCTGTGGACAGACTGAGGCACAGCACCATGAACTGGTATATCTGTCCCGCTATGGTGCTTCATAGATGACAGATGTATTGGGATCTTGAAGTATACATATTTCAATGAAATCATGAAGTTGGGAGGTTTGACAGCCTGTCTGACCGTTTGACCAGTCTCCACTTTGAATGGAGTCTGCTGAACAAACTCATTTAGAGCTGATAGGTCGATAACGGGTCTTCCACCTCCAGACGCCTTTTCTACAAGAAATAAGAGACTGTAGAAGCCTGGGGACCTTCCCGGGACCTTTTAGGGAACGGCCTTCTCTAGCATGGTCCGCACTTCAGCCCAAAGGGCCTGGTCCTTCGTAGATACTGCCGCAGAGGACTCTGTCATCGTTGGCACAAGAGCCAGAGGAGTGGGAGAATCGATGAAAGGGACGGTGCACAGTATCCCCTTTTTGATATGGAAGTTGACCAAGGGTCGGCTCCTTAGTGCATACCCCTCTGCAATCTGCTTTTTAGGCATCCCCACACTGATAGACAGGTTGTGGGATTACCCCCTCCCTAGCAGGAACATCATCGCTGGAGTTTCTTATTACCATTACCTAAATTCCTGCCGTTGCACTGCCCGCTTCCTCGGTGCTTTTTCTATGGCCTCAATGTGTAGGAGATGGTTGCCTCTGCTACGGTGGTGCCAGTTGATAGGGGCGAGAGGTAATTACTCGGAGAAGAGTGTCATGACTGACTCTTCTCCATCGTTTCGTGACCTCCTCAATGTTAACCTTGTTGAACAAGGAAGTGGCGTTCTGGAGTTTCATTGCCTCCCTCTTGGGGCCCCTGTCTCTGGAATCTTGAGATTACAGCATCTTTTCTTCTCAGGACCCAGGAATCCAAGAGTCCTTGCTCCCGAGAGTAGGAAGGCAAATAATGCCTTGGGTGTCGAGAAGTCCTCCATCTTAACAAGGTAATCAACCGTGCCCAACCAATAGTCCACCCAAGAAGCGGATTGCAAGGCGCACTTAGCAACCCGTTCTATATTGGCGGAGTCTGCCACATAGAACTGGACTGGCAGAGTTGCCAGTTTGGCCAAAGATGAACCTTGGGTCAGAGATACGCTGGCTGAATTGAGTGGAAGGGGGAAAGGGTCATCTCTCGCCACCTCAAAGTACTTTCTCTGCCTTACATATGGAAGGTAGAAGCCTAGAGGAGTCCACTGCTCGAAGAGAGTGAGACGTACCTGCAACCTGAGTGTACGCTCTCTTCTTCGCTGCCTTAACCCACCTCGAAAAAGGTAAGGCTACCTTGGTCTTAGTAGGTCTAGGCATCTCTGAAAACTGATTCAGCATTGTGACTTTGCCCTTGGGCGGAATCTCATCAGGTTCTTCCATGTTATTAACCTTCCTCATGCAAGCAAGTACCTGCAAAAAGATCCGGTCCGAGTCGTTTTGTTAAAAAGGTGTAATTTTCAGGCTGGTGGAAGCTGGCACCGCTCCATCTGAGTGCTCCGAGCCATCGTTGAAAGGTTCTTCCTCTCCTGAGCTAGCACCCACAGCAGCCCGGGGAGAGTGGAGGTCGTCAACTTGGTTTTTTCCCATTGAGGAGTGGGCTCTGGGGGAAGTCCACTATGTCCCAGTCTTACGGGACATAGGGGCACAGCAGCCCGGGGAGAGTGGAGGTCATCAACTTGGTTTCTTCCCATTGAGGAGTGGGCTCTGGGGGAAGTCCACTATGTCCCAGTCTTACGGGAGCAGCGTGGACAGAAGAACGTTCCCCTCGAGTCTGATGTTCTTTCACAGAACACCAGTTTTTGGGCAACATCTTAGAGTCCTTTTTTTCTCTTGGGTAATTTTCAAATTTGTCCAATAGGGAGGAATCCTCCTCCCTGGTCGCTTCCATTGGTTTCGTGCCTTCAAGAGTTTTCAGAGGAGGAGGAGGAACCTTCGCTAGTGATGAAGAAGGTTCTTCTTGGCCCACTTCTATAGTTGAAAGGCTATAGTTCTCTGTGATAGAGACCTCTGTGCGAGAGTGGAGCGTGGAGCGTATCTCCCATCAGGGGAGTGATGGCCACATGGTCCCTTCTCTTCCTCTTGGTTGTGATCGGAATCACTTTCAACCGTTCCCAGCCCGGTTCCGGATGGTCATGACTCTTGGCTTTGATGTAATCTTCATACCTCGAAGCTCACTGGGAGACAGGAGAAGGATGTTGTGGCTGTCTAGCTATGCTAGATTCCCTTGGGTATGCTGGACCATCACTACCTAATGGGATACCAACTGCCTGCCTCACTGCTTGGGTAAGGTCCTGACATCAATGGTTATCCTTCAAGAACGAAGTTCCCGGAGGGCCTCCCTTGTATTCCCTGGGCTTAAATAGTATGTCCTGGGAAGGGAGAGGATGAGCAGACTTCTAGTAATGCTGCAAGTCCTTTTCCCACTGTTCATCTATAAGTCGCTCTGGTCGAGCGGGCTCTAGCTGTGAACACTGGCGCTCCACTGGAAAAACACCGTCTTCCTGTATGCACTGGCGAGGGAACAAATAATCATACATCCTAGCACATGTGCTTTTACCTGATTGCTCAGGTGTGGGAGCGTGCTTGCCAGGTGAGAGGAGGAAGTGAACGCTGGGTTGCCTCTCTCCTCTCTCTCAGGTAAGCGCTTGTGAGGTGACTAACCAGAATCGTGAGGGGGGGGGGGGGCTGAGACGAGCTGGCTCGCTCGCCTTCCTCAACCCGCTCCTTCTCCCTAGAATAGGGATCTAAGGTTTGTAAGATCTTATTAGCACGCCTAGGAGCTTCGCTCTCGTAAAGGTTATCGCGCTTACTCGACTCAAGCGAATAAGCTCTCCTTCCCTCCTCATTTGGAGACTAAGGCACGCAAAGCTGCGTTAGGCCTCTCCTCCCGAAACAGAGTTGCAGGATCCCTTACGAGTGCGTCTAAGAGAGGGGCTCTCCTGCTCTCCCAAAGGAAACGAGTTCATTATTTCCTTAGCCCCGAAGAGCGAGAGAGAACAGGAAGCTGAACGCTTGCAATGCAATAAGTGATGGTTTGTGTGAAAAAAAGCTTCATGGTTTGGATTTTATGAAAAACACTTTATTTGTTGCATTTTTTATATCCCCCAAAGTGTCCCCCCACAAAGAAGTGCCTTAATCTGTTATTATTTCTTTTAACATTTAATGATAGCAAGACCCTACACCTACTAGGGAGACAAGATGAGGTACATGTGTGTGACTTTGCAATCCAGAGTGCCTCAGAAAATTACTATAATTAGTCTCACCTCTTATCCCTTTTCATGGGTGTGAAATAACCATGACATCAAGGACTGTAAGTTTTTTTGTTGTCTTTCTGAAGTAGAGGTGAGAATGTAAATCAGGTTCAATGTGCAATCTTGTTTTATAATCCCTTTGATCTTGAGGCAAGCTACTTCTATTTGAATGTACTGTATCCCAAATAGATACACAGTTAGGTGTGCCTTTGTTTATTCTTGTATATGGAACCCATATGAGAGTCCAGCATGTGAATAGCTCTTATTTTTTTGTTATTCAAATAATTTTTTTGTCTTGTTATCTTTTAGAAGATTGATTCCTATAAGGCTCTGCCTGGATATATCTATGTCTCTGCTTATGTTTTTTGAAGATCTGACTTTTCATACTATAGTTCTGTACTTTTTCTCTCAGGAATAATATAAACCTTTTTCTTTTTCACCAAATAAATATTTTTCTTGTTTTATGAAGACAGCATTTCTTTCCAGTACTTTACACCACTGTGTCCCCTTCTCAGCTACTAATTTTTTTTTTCTTAGTATCATTGTTTTTTTGTACTTAAATAACCTGAAAACAGCTTACCTTTGAATAATATAATGCAGTTACATTTTTAGCTGGGTCCCCTTGCCCAGTATAAAATCAAGGGGTGGTGCCCAGTGCCAAGTTTTCTTGACCTGTTATTCAGATTTTTGGTTTGCCACTGTTTTACCTCTTTTGTGAAGTGAACATTGGAGTGTGGTTGGCATTCGGATACTAGGCAGTCTATGTGCTATATCTGGCCACAGTTCACAAACCACTACAGCAGCGAGACAGGTTCTAACTCAGGTGAATTGGTTCCTGTAGGCACGGTCTCGTGAGAGACTGGCCTGGCAGTCTATGACAAGATGGGAGAAAAGATGGTAACCTCCTCCCATCTTCTTCCTCTAGCTCTGAGAGCAGGGAATAGACAAGTCTAACGCCCTTCGGTGGAAACCCCATGAGGGTGACCACTCAGGAGAAGAACGCTCCTCCTGCAAGTGGGAGAATCTATCGACCCCTTTTCCTCCTAACAGAGCGTCTCCCAGCGGGCGAGGAACAGGACCCTCAAGAGGTGGTGATCAGTTGTTTTCCCCCAGAAGGGTAGACTGTTTAACACCTGGAGGTGAACCTCTGCGCTGCATCTTCCCCCCGGAAGGGTAGACTGTCCAACACCTAGAGGCAAAACTCCAGGCTGGGCATTTCGTTTCTCCTCCGTACGGGCGAACCAGGCCTGAGGATCAACTCCCTCTGCAACCTCCAGAATATAGCTGAAGCACGTTCTCGAGACCTCAAGATCTCGTGACGAGTTACTCCGGGAAGTGCTTGTCCTTAACTGCTACCATCCTCCTGCTGAAGCAGGGAGAACATCGGGGTGAGCAGGAGACAAAGTCTCAGCACTTGAGTGTGCACACACGCCCAATCATAAGACTTCTTGCAGCTTTTCCTCTGATGGAGGGCCTGTCATCCCCATGTAAGACCAGATCAGACGAACGGAATCATCTGAGAAAGAGAGAGACTCATGAGTAGAAACCTGTCGCTGCCCCACTGGGGGAGGCCGCGGAGGGAGTCTTCAGGCAAGGTTATCCTGGTATTACCTGTGCACCACTCGTACTCGACTGGCCCCCAGGGAAAGCTGTTCGAGCAAAGTCAGAATGATGAGATTGAGACAAAGGAGAAATTTGGCAAACTTTCTCCCCTTCGAGGCTGACCTCGAGGGGTAAGAGTCTCTTCTAGCCTTCGTTTTCTTTCGTTTGCCAAATCTAAACCACTCCCTACACATTGCGCAAGGAGACTCCTGCTTACACGAGTGACCTCGACATGCAGGACAGAGACCATGAGAATCGGTCTCCTTAGCCGACATGAAGGTGCCGCACCGGCGCCCTTCTGTGACCGGACAAACCCGCATGATAGGGATCCTCACAGGCAGTCACACCAGAAAAGAAAAAGGCTGAAAGTTTTAACTTTAGGGCAGTTGGGAAATTTTATAAATGTTAAGGGGGGAGTGAGACACGCCTGCCCTTCACCGGGCTGAATTAAAAAGTTGCGGTTAGTCCCCAATGCTGGTAAGAGTGGAGGAGGCTAAGATACCCCGCTTCTCCCATCCACTAACTAGCAGTGGGTAGTTATACCCTGTAAGAAAAGCTTATCAGCTAGTTTCAGCTTTGCTGAAATAAATACTCCTCAGTAAAGAGCAGAAGGTTTGTATGTTGTGCTGGAACAAAGATCATTGCCCTAAACACATAAATCAGTGATTCCCTTTCAATGAAATATCTAATAATATAAAAATTAATGTTCAATTAAATAAATTCAGTCCTTGACCTGCATTCAGACCCAAAAATGATAAAATACTCACTTCAAGATTTTATCATCTGAAGACTGCACTTGGAGAAGATTGGCAGTTTCGTAAGTTCTTGTCAATATATCTTTGGCTTTAGCAGTATTACTTGAAAGTGTAAGAGTTCCACTCAGTTCATTCATACCTCGAAGCTTTCCCTGAAAGAGTAAAAGTGATATGGAAATTATTCACAGCATAAAATAACATTCATCTATAAATCCAAACTTTTTATTATTCCTCCCTTGATTCGATGGTGAGATCAACAGAAGAAATAAAAGCTACTAATTTTGCTTTGAATCGCTATTCCTTAACATCACAATTCACTAGGGAGGAGGTTGGGCATGTATATGAACATCAGGTGAATATAGAAACAAAATAATATACTATTAAAATTCTGTTTTATTCTATGAATCTCCTGTGATGTTCATATTAGTGACAACAAGAAATTTGACATGTATAACATAATTAAAATTCTAGAATCAATTGGTTTAGATTTAATGTAAATCAAAATAATCTCAAATACAGCTTGCAATATAGGCCTCAAAACTATTTTTATAATGATATTTGAACAATCAAAAAAGAGATAAACTTGATTGAACTTAGAAAAATTTAAGACCACAGCGGCAGCAGCTACCATAGGAACTAGAGGCCAATAATCTCCATAAGAAAAGTCAGAATTCTGCAAAAATTAAGAGATGTAGGTTTACTCCTTATAAGTATCTAGAATCTTAAAGACTTATAAGATATGAAATGAGCAAACCTTGAACAAGAAATGACGGTACATTTTTGGACAGAGAACAATTTGCCAATTAAAGGGATTTTGACGAAGGAAAAATCTATTTCTGGGGAGAGACCTGTGGCGCCCGGTGAAAAGAGTCCTTCTTATATATCTTTTCTGATAAAACCTTCCAATTATACCAGAGAAAGATAAAAGCATGGAATGCTGAGGTTACAACCCTCGCGCGAGCACCTTTTGGGTGTCGTGTATAAAGCAAAGGCGCGTGAAAACCACTATTCACAGGTTGTCTTCCATTTAGTTAATTCCTTCGTCAAAGGGATGGGCCGATACAAAGGCCCTAGCCAACCACCAGCGCCACACCACCCACGCCACGACGCGAGCGCCATCTGAACAACATCCTTCTGTAATGGCCATGACGGCTTGGAAAGGAAAGGGTGGGATCGTGTAAAATAAAGGGGAAGGGTTTCACCGGGCGCCACAGGTCTCTCCCCAGAAATAGATTTTTCCTTCGTCAAAATCCATTTTCTGGGTCGACCTGTGGCGGCCGGTGAAAATGTACCAGAGAATGCCTTCCAAGCCCAACAATAACAACTAATTAAATGAGGGGAGAGAAACAACACCATGTAAAGAAAATCATAAATAATTAAGTTAAGTAGGCATAACACAAACTAGCCACAGGGCATAGTGGGAGTAAGGTTAAACAAACATGATAACAGGGAAGCCTCCGAGTATCAGAGGAAACATGCAACAAAACTGACATGGCTAAGAATATCCCAACCCTATAACAACGGTAATCAATAATAGTTACAATCATAATAACCTAATATGAAATAAACTTAGGGCTAACGAACCACCAAGGAAGCGGCGTCGTGGTGCGAGTGGCGGGTAGGAGGGAGAAGAAAAGAGATGGATGAAAGGAAGAACAAAAGATCACTGGGGAGAGATAAGGCTCCCAGCTGCAACTGTTGGGTATTTAAGAGCCTGTAAGTTCATTAGATAGCGGTGTTTGAAGACCATAGGAGATTTCCAACCCGTGTACTTTAAAAGGTCATCAAAGTCCATATTCTGGAAATAATTGATGGAGGTAGCTACGGACCGGATATCATGAGCATGGGGAAATGATCCCGGATTGGCTTGTTTAATGAAGTATAGGATCTATTGCCTAATACCACGTATGGAAATGGTACCTCCTTGTTCTCTGATAAACAAGGGGCCAGACGATCGGGTAGCAGTCCTGGCTAAAAAGGCCCTGAGAGTGGTGACCGGACAGAGAAGTATCTTGGAGAAGAGGAATAACCTTCCAAGGGGACCACCTATTTGGGGGTTAACGGCCGAATCATATTGGCGACTTGTCGAGTCCCTTTTGTCCGATTCGATGAAGAGATCGTTTTCCGGTTCAATGTTCGCGTCTCTACGAGCTGCCAACTTCCTGTAGTCCACAAAGTTAGAGTTTTGGCCATCCTTGAGTAATCTGACACAGTGAGTTGGAATACTCGGGTCAGTTTGAGGAACGGGATCCGGATGGGACGGAGTTTCCACTCGAGGAGGAGAGGAAACCAACTGTTCTTGGGCAGTGAGGTGGTACTAAAGCCACTGCGCCCCGGAAGGAGCGTAGTTGGTGTAAAAGTTTTTAGAAGATTCACTGGGGGAGATAGGGAAATCTTCTTCTAATGGTTCCAATCCCGGGGTAATGCGTCCATGGCATAAGCCCGAGGGTCCAGGGTTGGGGTCACATAACAAGGAAGTTTGTGATTGATCTGAGTTGCGAATAGATCTACCTGGATGCCTGGAACGAGCCTGAGTATCCACCGGAATGAAATTCTGACTCCAGGGGACTCGTCCTGGATAGTGAGTCCGCTCTCACATCCTGGCCTCCCGCTAGGTGAGGTGCTGACAGGAACCAGTTCTTTTCTGTTGCCCAGGCGAAGAAAGTGACCAGGATCTGATTCAGGTTGGGTGACTTGGATCCTCCCCTGTTGATGTAGTGTACTGCATCTGTGCTGTCTGACACTACTCTGATGTGGGTCGACCTCGGAGGAGTCTCTCTCTTCAGGGTCAAGAACACTGCCATGGCTTCGAGAACATTGATATGGGACTGTTTCATGGCGAGTGACCAAGAACCTGAAACATCTGATGTTCGGAGTAATCCCCCCATCCACTTAGAGACACGGCTGAATGGAATGTCACTTGTGGAGGTGGGAATTGTAGAGGAACTGCTTTGGAGAGGTTCTTCGGTTCGGACCATGGGCGTAGTCTCATTTTCCAGACAGAGGGGATCTTTGAGACCTTGTCTTCTTATAGGTACTGTAGCTCTCTTTCTCCAAAATCGATTGATGTCTTTGAGTTTGGCTTTTATTAGGAGATCTGTTACTGAAGTGAATTGGAAAAGGCCGAGGATACTTTCTAAGGCTCTTTGGACACCTGTTTGTGTTTGAGAAAATTCTTGATCTTGGAACCTATTCCTCTTACTTTTGGAAGGGAGAGACAACGTGTGCTTCGAAAGGTCCCACTGAATGGCTAACCATTCTACGTGGCCTGATGGTCGCAGGCGAGACTTTTGGAGATTGGCCCGAAATCACAGGTTGTCGAGCAATCGAAGTAATTCCTTCGTAGCTCTGTTGCCTTCTATGGCCGGCCGGGCCCAAATGAGCCAACCGGCCAGATAAGCAATGATCTGTATCTCTTGGTTCCTGAGTTGTTCTAACACTGCCTCTCCCAGTTTCGTGAATATCCTGGGATCAATGTTGAGGCCGAAGGGCATGTCTTGAACACAAAGGCTCTCCTTCTTAGGCGGAAACCCAGATAAGAAGAGAAGTTTCGAGCTATAGGTGCAAGCTAATAGCCGTCGGTAAGATCGACAGAGGTGGTGACGGTCCCACGGGGAAGTAAGGTCCGTACCTGAGAGATAGTCAACATCCGGAACTTGTCGCAGAGAATGAAAGAGTTTAGCTTGACAAGTCCAGGTCCACTCTCAATGCCGACAAGCCTTTCTTCGGAAATGTGAACAGGCGGCTTTGGAACTTCAGTGATCGATCCCGTTTGATTGCTTTTTCTTGAGTAACCCTGTGGTGTACTCTTTCAGGATGGGAGTGGATTTCTGGGAGAAGGCCACTGGTGGAGGAGGAGGACCTTGAGGCCATTTTCATCTCAAACCTTTAGAGATTATGCTATGATCCCACAGACCGAAGGTCCAATGGTCTCGAAAGTGGTAAAGTCTTCCCCCTACCGGGACCACCGCGTTGTGAGGGAGTGAATCTAGGACCTTCCCTTCTCCGAGCCCCCTTTTCCCTAGGTCCCCCTTGATGGCGGGACTGTCTTCTACTCCTGTAGCTTCCTCTCTGGTGTCCATGAAAGGAGCCTGAGGGTTCGGATCTAGGGCTGTATGCAGGCAAAACATCCCAACGGGGTTGGGCTGTGTACCTGGGGAATCAGTGAGGTAGACCACCTGATGATGGGGATTCAGATGCAAAGGCGTCGAACCAGAGGAAGGCTGTGATGACGAGTGGGTAACCGACTATCGATTCCTGTCTGATAGAGGTCTCCGACAGAACGTACTTCCCACAACTAACCCGATCAGACCAACAAACGTGTAGGTCGAACTGGAAGGGCAGAGCTTGGAATTATCGTACCCCCAAGACTGACAACATCCTGGTCCAGACAGATCGGGCCTGCCCTTTAGGAAATAATACCGTTACCTTCGGTACCTTGTCTAACCTAACCAAGGCAATCTCTTTCAATCGAACGAATCCGTTGAATGGGAATTCTAGTAACTGGGAGGAAAATCTAGGTCCCCCAGAGGGAGGACGTCTATGCCATCCAGATTTATGGTACCATCTATATCCGAGTTCCTGAACGGCTCTGACTCACCACCATACCTTAGAGCTGCGTCATAGCCCCTTGGTTTTCCCTAGAATGTGTTGCTTTTAGCAGTCACGGTTTATGCAGGGTAACATGAACATCAGGATCCTTTAAGGGTCCTAGGTCGGTGACGTAGGTAATTGAAAGCTGAAGGCTCAAAACTCATCCCCACCTACCTGCCCGTCCATGGGGTCGTTGTCCAACCTTAGAGAGGACACTCCGAGGAGATAGGGACCTCTAGATGGAGCATTCCTTCCCAACCTTGATACCCAAGGGCGGAGAGCCTCTCTTGCAGGCCAGAGAGATTCATCATCATCCTGATGGGAACCATGTAGGTGAACCTTCTGTAACAGAAAGGGGACATAAGTCTGGATGTTCCTTGAACTTTGGTTAGTGATCCTATTCACAGGCTGGGATCAGCTGTATAACTCTTAAAAAGCAATTTTAAAGAAAAGTCATTTAATGTACTATCTTTTGGGGTATAGTGCGACACTTGTATTCATGAAATGTGACACTGTTGGCGCATTCGCCACTGGGTGGAAATTTATTTCTATATGAACACTATGTTGTATGGATATTTATCCATATTTTGACATAGTTAGAATTGACTATGCATAAATATAGGCATAATTAATTTATTTCTATTTGAACACTATGTTGTATGGATATTTATCCATATTTAGACATAGTTAGGATTGAATATGCATAAATATAGGCATAATTAATTTAATTCTATTTGAACACGATGTTGTAGGCATAGTTACGTTCATATATTTTTTGTATTCATGTTAAATCCTTTCCTTTACAGGTAAAACAAAAGATTGGCCACCCGTGGTCTGAGTGATCTCAGTCTGTACCAGAGCTCCGGTAACAATCTCCGGTACAAACAAAGGTCCGTCATAGTGACAACGTGAACACCAGAGGAAATCTAATATTAACCTCAATGCTGATCGCCTGTACGATATCCGGTTAAGCCGGAGATTCGATGAAAAGGATCGTAATAACGATATTGTGATTATTCATGAAAAAGGGTTCATACCCTGATTCTGATCGTCTGATTGATCTGTTTGTACCGGAGAACCAGTGACAAAGGTCCGTCATCGTGAAAACGTGATCCTCAGCGGTACGATAACATTCCCCAATACTGAATGTCTGTGCTAACTCCAGTGAAGCCGGAGATTCGATGAAAAAGGGACCGTAATAATGAAACTGTGAAATCCTCATCGGTATCACATTGTTAACTCCGGTTCTGGACGTCTGCTTGATCTCTGTTTGTACCGGAGATCCGGTAGCAAAGGCCCGTCATCGTTATATCGTGACCGTCACCGGTACGATAACATTAACCTCAATGAATGTTTGTGTTATCTCCAGCGAAGCCGGAGATTCGATGAAAAAAGGGGCCGTAAAGGTGTAATTGTGATCAAACATGACAAAGGTTCGTGTGTAAAAGGTCTCAGCCGGAGTCTGAGTGCCGGATTTCACCGTTGCACTCCAAATATTTGACTAGTTCTCACCCAATGAGTATCCATTATAGCGGAGCATAACTCAAGGCGGAGCTAAGCATAACTCAAGGCGGAGCTAAGGGTGTCGGTATAAAACGACCCCAATTAATGACTCATACACTAACGTTCCTACTAATAGTGTTAGCTATATTAACAGTAACCACATCAATAAAACGTGTATAACATTAAACGTACTATCATCAACTCTGATAATAAGAGGAGGCCTGAATAACTCGTGATCGTATAAAAACGGAGAACGGGAAATTCACCTCTCTTACTCGAGCTAATAAAGAAAACGAGAGAAGGGATAACTCATATCTGTAGAACAGGAAATGAGCACTCTATGCTCTCACTCTCAAGGTTACATAATAAAAAACTAACATCACACAATAATATAAGAAAAATGAAAAATTGATTGCTTTTTTTTTTTTTTTTTTTTTAGTCATTGTAATAACCAAGAACGAAGAATAACGACAACGTAACAAATAAACAAGGATATAGTCTAAATCGAGCCTTCCTGAGGCGAGTACAAACTAACAGACTAAATCGCTAAACGTTTAAATCGCTATTCGCCCCATACCATTGTTGGCACTATAATATCCAATTGTTTGTATATTTGTAATTTACCTAATGTCTGTTAATGACATAAGGATAAATAAATTAAAGCAATCTGCCGACCTCCGAGGGTCGGGGAAGCAGTGACATGCCCTTAAAATAAATATAAACACCAGCCTTAGCTAAAGGCAAGGCAAATATAAGTGTTAAGAGTATGGACGACCTTCGGTGAAGCCGGAGAGTAATGAGATATCCTGAATAATGCCGCCTTAGCCAAAGGCAAGGCAAATAAGTGTGACGTGTATGGGCGACCTCCGGGGACGCCGGAGGATAATGAGATGCCCTGAATAATTCAATTGTGGCTAATAATTCAATTGTGGCTAATAATTCAATTGTGAAATTTATAAAACACAAGCCGCAGCTAAAGGCTAAGGCTTAGATCATAGCAAAGCGTATTTATGATCCCCGGTGAGGCCGGAGGGAGAAGAAAGGTCCTGAATAATTATTGTGAATAAAAACGCAATTGTAATAACAATGGCTATTGTGGATATGGCCGTGGCCTGAGACCGGAGTAAGGGCCACCGGAGGGTCGTATCTAAACAATATGAAGCCCGTCCCATGCAGTAAACAATATATAAATATAACAATAGAACGAAAGTCATTGAGAATCCCTCAAGCCGGAGTAGAACTCAAGGCGGAGTGGAAAACGTTCATAAACTGCTCCCGAACCGTAACGGGGAGAGGACGAACACGGACCAAAATAACGCTAACAATTGAAAAGTCACGAAAAATAAATAACTCGTAAGTTATCATACACCCAGAGGGGGAGAGGTGAGGGAGGGAGAACCCGTTGAACGCACAAAACGGAAAACGGGAAATCCGCTCACCCACCGGAGCTAAGAAAGAAAACGAGAGAAAGGGGTAACTCGTGACTACGAACAGAAAACTGGGACCCCAAGCTCTCGCTCTCTTGGACATAATATCAGGACTAAAAATCACACAACACTATTATAAACATATAAAATAAAAATGTACATCAAGATAAGACTACGAACGAAGAATAGCATCTGCTAAAACTTAAAATAAATAGCACAGCCGAGTGACTAAACAATAACAAAGCTAAACCGCTATCTCGTTCGTAGGCTGGACTTGCTAGCAAAAAGTACCATGAGCATAAAAACACAAAAATAATAACGGTTCTAAAGGCATAAGGCCAGGACTTAACCAAGAACCTAAGTGACAGAGTACTAAACGGGCAGACAAAGATGAATTCCCAAACAAGTGAACAAACAATGGCCGCCATGAAGGGCCAGACG
This sequence comes from Palaemon carinicauda, assembly GCF_036898095.1. Taxonomy (NCBI): domain Eukaryota; kingdom Metazoa; phylum Arthropoda; class Malacostraca; order Decapoda; family Palaemonidae; genus Palaemon; species Palaemon carinicauda. The sequence goes on along the minus strand of NC_090764.1, from coordinate 62,641,123 downwards.
GGAATAATAAAACAAACTATACTGGATATAAAACAAAAGCCCGGTACTATAAAAAGCTGTCAAAACAAACTATGGTACTTAACATTGAAATGTGTGAAGATGGAGGTTCGGACATGACGAAATAAATCCATGAATGTTAAAAAAGATCGAGAGCACCACAAATTACACACTATTCTATCAGTCCAAAAAGAAGGATATTGTTCAGATGGCGCTCGCGTCGTGGCATGGGTGGTGTGGCGCTGGTGGTTGGCTAGGGCCTTTGTATCGGCCCATCCCTTTGACGAAGGAATTAACTAAATGGAAGACAACCTGTGAATAGTGGTTTTCACGCGCCTTTGCTTTATACACGACACCCAAAAGGTGCTCGCGCGAGGGTTGTAACCTCAGCATTCCATGCTTTTATCTTTCTCTGGTATAATTGGAAGGTTTTATCAGAAAAGATATATAAGAAGGACTCTTTTCACCGGCCGCCACAGGTCGACCCAGAAAGGGCACTATTATTATCATTATTATTATTAATATTATTATTAATATTATTATTATTATTATTATTATTATTGTTATTATTATTATTATTCCTATTACTTGCTAAGCTACAACCCTAGTTTGGAAAAGCAGGATGCTATAAGCCCAGGGGCTCCAACAGGGAAAATAGCTCAGTAAGGAAAGGAAACAAGGTAAAATAAAATTTTAAGAACTGCAACAACACCAAAACAAATATTTCCTACATAAACTATAAAAACTTTAACAAAACAAGAGGAAGAGAAATTAGATAGAATAGTGTGCCCGAGTGTACCCTCAAGAAAGAGAACTATACCCCAAGACAGTGGAAGACCATGGTACAGAAGCTATGTCTCTAACTGAACAAAAGCAAATGTTTACTGATAAAATACAACCATTTCTAATAACGGAAAGTGAAAAAATAAATTGCAAGTGACTTAGTCTTAACATAATTTAGCTCTAAATGAAGGCAAAAAAGATGCTGTAATTATCTAAGGCTCCTAAAGCTCACATTAAAAGATAGTCCTAGCACTTAACAAGCATTTAGATGCTAAATCTATAGGTGAAAGTTTTACAAAGATCCAAAACTGAACCTACAACATAAGTAAAACCATATCACAATCCTGACAAGTAGACCCAATTACCGGAAGCCTTTTAATACAGACAGGCTCAAATATATGTGTTATAAAACCTGAAAAGTAGATGATCAATCACAAATGCTTGAGTATATACCAAATTGATCTACTGTATAATTTATATAGGCTGAGATTGGAAAGACTTTTCCTTAAAAGACACCTTAAAAAATTTCAACATAAACGTAGTTAGTTCCAGTTACTGATGTATTCTTAGACTGACACTCTTAAAAACAAAACTTCTGTCTTTGCTACAAAACAATGGTATGATAAGCTAGAGAATTGCGAAAACCCTGGGTTAGAGAATGTGATAAAAAATCCCCAAGTGATTGTATGCAAAACAGATGTGCTTGGATGAACCAATTTTGAAATAGGTTGTCTGAGCAGACTGATTGGTGTGACAACCTTCTCAAGATACTTTGGCAGCAGACAGTCCAGTTCTGTGAATCATTTCCTTGTGTCCCAAACAGAGCTATTAAAGTCATTGTGGTTCACAGAGAGTCTGAACTTTGTTTCCCACCTACTAGATCATGATAAAAAATGGGAATGTGTAGAGATAAAGATTTTCTTGTAAAAACTCTGTATCTACCTTGGGCTAAGGGACCAAGAGCAAGAGAATAAAGCACTTATTTTTATTTTGACTAGAACATCTAAGGTTACCTGGCGGTCATCCATCCAAATAGTGACAAGACCCGAAGTTGTTTAACTTTACTAATCTGTAAAAATGGTGTTTTCAGTGTGGTTGGGTTACAGCTTGGTGAAGATACAAACATTACAAGATACTATGCTTTCAAAGTGGTGGGGAAATTGCCCGGTGAAGGTGGAAACATGGATACGTATGGGCGACCACACTATTTCCAAATTCCCAGACATACTGGTGAATGTAGTGCTTGCTCTTGGAAGAACTAGTGACTAGACTCTTTAGTTAATCCGAGCTTTTCGCTTATGCTAAAGATTTTGATTTGATCATGCCAGATACTTCAGAGAGATATATCATGCGGCCTACACACTAAAGACCTTTTATCTCCCATGAGACAGAACAAGTGCGGAACAAGATGCAGCCCCCAAAACAATTCCTATGTACCACAGCTCATAGGTTTGCTAGAAAATATGGAGCAACAGACTGGCTTGAGCTCTGGTAATCCAGTGAGGAACTACTTTATCAATTAGACAACTTTTTTATCGACAACAAGGCTGAAATAATTGTGCCTCAGAGACTGCCCCACCATTGAGTCAAATATCTCTTCTCTACTTATATCACAAAACCCTCATAAGCTGAAACATCCTGTCCAAATTAACAGCAACCCCCATCCAGAACAAGGAGGTTGATCTTGTACTCCTTTGGTTTTGGCAGTGGTATAGTGATGTATATCTAAAGACACCATTATGGTCTGCCCTACCACCACTGGTTCATGGACTTGCTTTGTCATCAAAGGAAACCAAATATCTAAACCTAATTATCTGGACCTAACCTACTTTCGGTAACTGACAGCTGAAAGTAACAGGTAAATAGAATAACCATTATTTGAAGTTTGTTATTATAATACTGTAATCTGTAAGTTTCTTGCTGGCGGGTAACAAAGCAGGGAAAAGACCATAATTTGGACAACAAGATTGGCAATGATCTGTTTTATCACTAAACAGCAACTGGCATGTTAGTGCAGTACATATGTTGAGGTTCCGGGATGACAGGCATACAGTAGTCTATTTAACGGCCTTCCAGTGCAATAGCGATGGGTTATTTGTATTACACTCCTTTATATTTTTAACTATATTTCTTCACAATAAGGCTTGCAAGGGTAATAAAGGCATGCATGTTTGTATTTACCCAAGTAATGTAAACCCATGATGATCTAGGACCTGAGCTTGTAAACGAATTAAAACACTGTCATTCAGAACATGATGCAATCAACCAGTTTTAGCTAATATATTACCAACAACAATAAAAGGTCAAGAGACTCTACGTACGATACGAAATGCCAACTCCCAAATTCAAAACAATGCTTTTTACGAGCGCTTACTTTAGCAAGAGGAGGAATAAAAGGATCCAGACTATCTACTCAATCCTTTGCATTGCAATCTAGATGTCTAAAACATTGACTAGGGATGCAGAACTGCAATGGTTAAGCAGCACAAGGATCTAAAGTACTGTATGTAATTAAAGAATTCAAAAGTGTACGAGAGGAACTCAATTCTGTTAGGCACAGTGAACATTCAGAACCCTTGCTTGAAGAAACATTATGTGAAAATGACCACTAGACTAGACTATGGAAGTCAGGTTAGTGTAAAAAAATAGACAGGCAAGTAAGGCTTATTGCATAAAAGGAAAGATATTTTGGCTTTCTGATAACAAAGGAAATTGAAAATGTGAGATATTTTAAGGCTTATCACTAATATAGTATTGTGCGAGCATCTTTGGAACTGTACTTTGTAGAGTTGTGACCACATGCTCTTAGTAGAGTGGCCACCAAGATGCTCAAGACAGACAGTAAGGTGGAGATGAATCCCATAGAAGTGAAAAATAGAAATGATCATGAAGCATGAACAAGGTACACATCTGACAGAGATGTACAATAGTACAACATCCACCATTTGTACAATCCTGAAGGAAAAAGATATTAGATCAATCGATGTTGCTAAGAGGTGCTGACATTAATGTGGAATGGGTCAATGAGGTTTTTGGTCCTGTGGTCAAAAGGTACCTTTTAGAGAAGAAACTCCCACCCCAAGACTTGTTACTTATGAACAAATTCATTATGATAAAGTTACTATAAGCTAACACTACTCCAATACTCCACCCCATTGATCTGCAGGTGATCTTCAGAGATGCTTCAAGGTCACTGATGGGACCAACTCACCAAGGGTTTTGGAAAAGAACATTTTCATATTGTCAACTGCCTGACAATGACTGACAAAGACTGGGAAGGAGTCACCAACAGAAAACTCATTTCTGCTTGGAAGAAACTTTGGCCTGAATATGCTCCTGAACGCAATCTTGTGGGATATGAATAATTAAAGGTGGTAGTTAACAATGAAATTGTGTCCTTGGGAAAGAGAAAGCAGATGGCAGTGGACAAGGAACAAGGACAACATAAATGAATTTCTGGAATATAGTGAACAGTTGATAACCGAGGACCTGATGGAGTTGCATAAGGAGCAGCAACAAAAGGTTGTGGATGAGATCTTAACTGACGAGGAGGAGGGACAGAGTGACAAACATCATGCTTCAAGTGTAATAAGGGAGATTTTAAATTGTGGGAAACCCTTGCCCAGATAAGGCTTTGGCTGGGTGAGCAGCAAATTTATTTACCAACAATGCGATGTCATATTTTTATGACATTAACAAGAAAATATAGTAATTGTCTCTAGACAGGTTTCTTGTGAAAGTTGAATGTAAGTGTATAAAAATATGACAGTGCTAGACTAAGTGATTCAGTTAGAGATAGTGAACGTAATTCAACATTGAAAACTCAATAATTTACCAGAAGTTCTCATGGAGGGGGATTCTCATTCCAAGCAGTAACCTCCTCCTCCTTCATGCCAGCCACAACTCTTATTTTATTGTGAATTATTAATTTGTACTGACTTCTGATGTAAAGGGTTATGAGTTGTTAGATAATTAGCATTACAAACCTTTAAAATGAGAATGTGTGTGTATTTATGGACATGCGGAACAAGTGAATTTCCTTCATATCTTATGGATACAAGCATTTTAAGTTGCAAACAAGCTTTTAGAACGAGTTAAACTTGTAGAAGTGAAGATACTGACAGGTCTGGAAACCGTTTGGACCTCATATACACTAACTTCCCTGGCGTTATATAACAAGTAAGGTTGGTTCTCCAGTCGGGACATCTGATCATGCCTTGATTTCATTAGTAATGAAGACTGAGCAGCCTGTCCCTGATGTATCATACTCTTGTAAGATTTATATAAAATCTCAAGCAGACTGGAATGGGATTTTGCATATCTTTTGGGCTTGAAATAGTCACAATTGTATAGTAGTATTGATCCTGTTGTCCCTTTGAATGAGAATCTAGTCAAGATTATTGATAGGCGTATCCCTTCTCGTGTGCTAAGGTTCCAAGTGAAGGACAAATCATGGTTCAATGATGCTTGTCGACATGCTTATTTGGAGAAGCAGGAAGCCTATCATCTTTGGAAGGGTAACAGATCAGATTTGATTTGGAATAACTGTACTCAGCTTAGAGCTTTTGATCAGAGAGTTTATGCTTCAACTGAAAAGGGATACAATCTAATCATAAAAGAACCCATTTCTGGTACAGCCCAGGAACATGAGTGGTGGACTACCCTTAAATCTGCACTCTTTGGTGTAGATGCAATAGTTCCTCCTTTATTTAAACCAGATGGCTCAGTCACTCATTGTCCAAAGGAAAAGGCAACCCTTTTGGCTGATGTGTTTGACAGTAAACAGAGTAATGAGAAACTCAAACTTCCTCATTCCTGTTTTCCTGAGGCTAAACTAACTAGTCTAGCTTTTCAATCTCGGGAAATTAAAGCTCTGTTGATGGACCTTAATGCTTAAGGAGATGTAGATCCAAATGGTATTTTTCCTTTGTTTTTTATAAGGACTCCAGATTTCTTAGCTCCAAAGTTATCTGTTCTTTGGTGCAAGTTAGCAAGAGGAGGAGCTTTTAGCACTTGTTGATTTGGTAATGTTACTCCACTATGTAAATGTGTATGTAGTAGCTCAAGTCCAACTGATTACTGCCCATTTCTGTAACTCCCATATTATCTAAAGTGTCTGAATATCTTTTGGCAAAACGTCTTAATAGGTTCGCTGAAGGTAATCATCTGTTTCCTAGTTTGCAATTTGGTTTTTGTAAAGGCTTTGAAGCATGTGATACACTTCCTACTATCTCCAATGCTGTACAGAAATCCCTTGATTATGGTCAGGAAGTTTGTATGATTGGCCTCGATTTTAGTGCTGCCTTTGACCGTGTTAATCATGAGGCCTTTGTTTTCAAACTCAAACAGTTGGGAGTGGGTGGATCGTTTCTGAGCATTATTATTGAATTTTTAGGTAACAGATCTCAAAGAGTTGTTGTTGATGGTCACCATAGCGAGTATAGGAATGTGATATCTGTTGTTCCACAGGGTAGTGTTCTTGGCCCATTACTTTTCATACTATATGCATAGATACGTGGTTTGGCCTAGAAAACAAGCTTGTTGCATATGCAGATGCTGCTGCTACTCTTTGCATCAATTCCATCTCCTAAATGTAGATCTGGGGATGCTGAATTCCTTAACAGAGATCTAGCTAAAATTAGTGCATGGTGCAAATTATGGGGTATGAAGTTGAATCCTAACAAAACTCAAAGTATGATTGTAAATAGGTCAAGGACGGTGGCTCCTCAACATCCGGATCTCAGCATTGATATTGTTTCTTTAACTTTATATGACTCTTTTAGAATTTTAGGTATGATTCTCAACACCAAATTTCCTTTTGAGAAACACATTAGGTCTGTGTCTTCTTCAATTGCACAAAAGATTGGCTTATTGAAAAAGTCTTTCAAGATTTTCAGTGATCAATCTATTCTGAAGAAGTGTTTTAATTCCTTTATTCTACCTTGTTATGAGTATTGTTCTCATGTCTGGTCTTCAGCTGCTGATTCTCATCTTAATTTGTTGGATAGGAACTTACGGTCTATCAAATATCTTATATCTGATCTACATATTAATCTTTGGCACCTTTGTTCAATTAGCTCATTATGCATGTTGCATAAGATTTTTCATAATTTTGACCATCCTTTACAGTCAGGCCCCCTGAGGCCGCGGGGCCATAAAAACAATTAGAATAGCGCCAATGTTATTCCTGCGTGTCGTAAGAGCGACTAAAAGGGACGGGACGAGGGGGCTGGGAACCCCCTCTCCTGTATATAATCCTGCAAGACGTCAACAAAGAGATGGAGCTGGGGGGAGAGTGACTGCTCCCTGCACTCTAGTTTTGGGGTGTTTGAATGTGCGTGGATGTAGTACGATAGAGAGTAAAAGATGTGAGATTGGAAGTATGTTTAAGAAGAGAAGGATGGATGTATTGGCCTTGTGTGAGACAAAGATGAAAGGAAAGGGTGAAGTGATGTTTGGTGAAATATCTGGTAGAGTGTCTGGGATTGAAAGGGGAAGAGCGAGAGAGGGTGTGGCTTTATTGCTGAGTGAATGGATGACAGGTAAAGTAGTGGAATGGAAGGAAATATCGTCTAGGTTAATGTGGGTAAGGGTTAGGTTGAGTAGGGAATGTTGGGCGTTTGTCAGTGCGTATGGTCCAGGTAGTGAGAAAAGTGAAGAAGAGCGGAATGAGTTCTGGAATGAATTAACTAGGTGTGTAGAAGGACTGGGTAGAAGGAATTATGTAGTTGCCATGGGTGACTTAAATGCTAGAGTGGGCGCTGGAGAGGTAGAAGGTGTCATTGGGAAGTATGGCGTACCAGGTGAAAATGAGAGTGGTGAGAAACTGGTAGATATGTGTGTTGAACAAGAGATGGTAATAAGTGCTAACTTTTTCAAAAAGAAAGATAAAAACAAGTATACATGGGTAAGAGTGACAAATGGAAGAGTAGTAGAAAGGGCATTAATGGATTATGTGTTGATAACTAAAAGAATGTTTGGAAGATTGAAAAACGTGCACGTGTTTAGGGGTATGGCTAACGGTATGTCTGATCATTTTTTGGTGGAAGGAAAATTAGTTGTAGCAAAAGAGTGGGGAATAGAGTAGGTGGATGTAAAAGGGAGCTAGTGAGGGTTGAAGAGCTAATAAAACCGGGGGTAAAAAGTAAATATCAGGAAAGGTTGAAAATGGCATATGACAAAGTGAGAGTAAGAGAAACTGGTAATTTAGAGGAGGAGTGGAAGTTAGTAAAAGAAAATTTTGTTGGGATTGCAAGTGATGTGTGTGGCAAGAAGGTTGTTGCAGGCAGCATGAGGAAGGGCAGTGAATGGTGGAATGAAGGAGTGAAGGTAAAAGTGGAAGAGAAAAAGAGGGCTTTTGAAGAATGGCTGCAGAGTAATAGTATAGAGAAGTATGAAAAATATAGAGAGAAAAATGTGGAAGTAAAGCGCAAGGTACGTGAGGCAAAGAGGGAAGGTGACCTGAGGTGGGGTCAGGGATTGGGTCAGTCATATGAAGAGAATAAGAAGAAGTTTTGGAAAGAAGTGAAGAGAGTAAGGAAGGCTGGCTCAAGAATTGAAGAGACAGTGAAAGATGGAAATGGAAGGTTGTTAAAAGGAGAGGAGGCAAGGAAAAGGTGGGTGGAATATTTTGAAAGTTTACTGAATGTTGAGGATAATAGGGAGGCAGATATAATTGCTGTTGCAGGTGTTGAGGTGCCGGTGATGGGAGATGAGAATGAGAGAGAGATTACAAGAGAGGAGGTGAGGAGAGCACTAGATGAAACAAGAGTAGGAAAAGCATCTGGTATGGATGGTGTGAGAGCTCTGAGATGTTGAAGGAAGGGGGTGCGACTGTACTTGAATGGTTGGTGAGATTGTTTAATATGGGTTTTGTGTTGTCAATGGTACCAGTAGATTGGGTTTGTGCATGTATTGTACCACTATATAAGGGTAAGGGAGATGTGCATGAGTGTTGTAATTCAAGAGGTGTTAGTTTGTTGAGTGTAGTTGGAAAAGTGTATGGTAGAGTAATGATTAATAGGATTAAGGATAAAACAGAGAATGCAATCTTAGAAGTACAGGGTGGTTTTAGAAGAGGTAGGGGTTGTATGAATCAGATTTTTACAGTTAGGCAGATATGCGAGAAATATTTAGCAAAAGGTAAGGTGGTGTATGTTGCGTTTATGGATCTGGAGAAAGCGTATGATAGAGTTGATAGGGAAGCAATGTGGAATGTGATGAGGTTGTATGGAGTTGGTGGAAGGTTGTTGCAAGCAGTGAAATGTTTCTACAAAGGTAGTAAAGCATGTGTTAGAATAGGAAATGAAGTGAGTGTTTGTTTTCCAGTGAGAGTGGGGCTGAGACAGGGATGTGTGATGTCGCCGTGGTTGTTTAACTTGAATGTTGATGGAGTGGTGAGAGAGGTGAATGCTCCAGTGCTTGGAAGAGGATTAAAACAGGTAGACGAGAATGACCATGAATGGGAGGTAAATCAGTTGTTGTTTGCGGATGATACTGTACTGGTTGCAGACACAGAAGAGAAGCTTGACTGACTAGTGACAGAATTTGGAAAGGTGTGTGAGAGAAGGAAGTTGAGAGTTAATGTGGGTAAGAGTAAGGTTATGAGATGTACGAGAAGGGAAGGTGGTGCAAGGTTGAATGTCATGTTGAATGGAGAGTTACTTAAGGAGGTGGATCAGTTTAAGTACTTGGGGTCTATTGTTGCAGCAAATGGTGGAGTGAAAGCAGATGTACGTCAGGGAGTGAATGAAAGTTGTAAAGTGTTGGGGGCAGTTAAGGGAGTAGTAAAAAATAGAGGGTTGGGCATGAATGTAAAGAGAGTTCTATATGAGAAAGTGATTGTACCAACTGTAATGTATGGATCGGAGTTGTGGGGAATGAAAGTGACGGAGAGACAGAAATTGAATGTGTTTGAGATGAAGTGTCTAAGGAGTATGGCTGGTGTATTTCGAGTAGATAGGGTTAGGAACGAAGTGGTGAGGGTGAGAACGGGTGTAAGAAATGAGTTAGCAGCTAGAGTGGATATGAATGTGTTGAGGTGGTTTGGCCATGTTGAGAGAATGGAAAATGGCTGTCTGCTAAAGAAGGTGATGAATGTAAGAGTTGATGGGAGAAGTACAAGAGGAAGGCCAAGGTTTGGGTGGATGGATGAAGTGAAGAAAGCTCTGGGTGATAGGAGGATAGATGTGAGAGGGGCAAGAGAGCGTGCTAGAAATAAGAATGAATGGCGAGCGATTGTGACGCAGTTCCGGTAGGCTCTGCTGCTTCCTCCAGTGCCTTAGATGACCGCGGAGGTAGCAGCAGTAGGGGATTCAGCATTATGAAGCTTCATCTGTGATGGATAACGGGGGAGGGTGGGCTGTGGCACCCTAGCAGTACCAGCTGAACTCGGTTGAGTCCCTTGTCAGGCTGGGAGGAACGTAGAAAGTAGAGGTCCCCTTTTTGTTTCATTTCATTTGTTGATGTCGACTACCCCCCAAAATTGGGGGAAGTTCCTTGGTATATGTATGTATATATGTTTACAGTCAGATCTTCCTGGACATTTCCATCCTGTTTGTAATACTAGGCATGCAGATAATTCTAATAGTCAGGCCCTCTCCATCATTAAGCTCAATACTACACAGTATTTTAGAAGTCTTATTCCAGCTGTGACCAAGTTATGTAATGATCTTCCTAATTGGGTAGTTTAATCGGTAGAACTTCAAAAGTTCAAAGTTGCAGCAAATGTTTTCATGTTGAACAGGCTGACATAAGTCATTTTATAGTTACATATGAATTGTCTGTTTTAATGTTTTTTAAAATATTCTATTTTAATTTTTCATTACTTCTTATATCGTTTATGTATTTCCTTGTCTCCTTTCCTCACTGGGCTATTTTTCCCTGTTGGAGCCCTTGGGGTTATAGCATCTTGCTTTTCCAACTAGGATTGTAGCTTGGCTAGTAATAATAATAATAATAATAATAATAATAATAATAATAATACTATAGCCTACATCTACTTTTCATTTCTGGGATAGTCAGAAGTAAGAGTGTAACTTATTGATCATCTGTCATCTTGATCCTTTTCACATCTGCTGTTTTCTAAAGGGACAGTTGGGGAAAATTTTTTTCTATACCTGCCATCTTGGCTCTCACTCCTCACTTCCTCTTCTTGCCATTAGGGGAAAGTATATATTCAAGATAAAGGTCATCTTGAACCATTTCTCCCTATGTATACTTTTCACCCAATAAACGGTTCGGGAAGATATCATTTGATAATCACTGGTATTGCCACCCTAGAAATCAGGAGGCATACAACAAAAAATTGTAAAGAGCAAACAAATCTTAGACTCGAGAGACCCACTACATCCTCATGTGTGCCAGCTCCAAATAGACTTAAGTCAAGGAAGATCTCTGCCACTGTGGAAGGGGTGCCAGTCCAAATACCAGTGCAGAATGATAGAATGGGCCAATGAGGGACTCTGATAGGAGACTAACCCCCAACAGCACAACGGAGGACCCCTCTGAAGTTGTTGATGGCGCATTACTTCCCAGATATGATTGGTGTGTCCTCAACAGAGCTTGAGCTGGAGTGGCCAAAACTAGTGACAATCTAGTCAAATGCAGCCTTAAAACTGACCAGTCCTGTGAATGTGGAGAAAATACTCAGACCATCAATCATATTCTCCAGTCATGCCCACTGTCTCATAATTTGGACAATACTTAGTGTCAATGAAAGAATGCTTCAATGGTTGGCTGTTTGGCGTAATATGCTATAATGATGACCTGTCACCATGACCCACCTCTTACTATATCTGTTTTTTTTTCACACTTGAAGAACAGTAGAGGGGTGAAAATATCCCTTCAAAACATGTTATCATGAACCACAAGTCACTACATATATTTTTCATCAAAAGGATAGCCACCGAGATGAAAACCTTTCCTTGATTACTTGTCACCTTGAGCTACTTCTCAGCAGCATTTAATTTTCATTCAGCCACTTCTCACTATTCATGGAAGAGTGGGAGTGAAGATCTCTTTCTCATACCTTTCATCTAGAACCAATTGTCAGTACAGGCAAAGACGAGATGTTGAAACTGTTCTACAATTAGGTGGAGAGCATCTGGTGGGCAAGGCCATGAACAGTAAGCATGTTCCTTTCATTGAAAATTGGTGCAATTATTATTATGTATTATTCTTTGTTATTGTTGTTGTTGTTGTTGTTACTAGCTAAGCTATAATCCTAATTGGACAAACAAGATGCTATAAGCCCAAGGACTACTACAGTGAAAAATAACCCAGTGAGGAAAGGGAACAAGGAAATAAATACACTACGAGAAGTAATGAACAATTAAAATAAAATATTTTAAGAACAGTAACATCATCAAAATAGATCTTTTCACATACATACATACATACATTTACCAAGGCACTTTGATTTTGGAGTGTCCTTCTCCTAAAAGAGATGCTTACCATAGCTAAAGATTCTCTTCTACCCTTACCAAGATGAAAGTAGCCACTGAACATTTACAGTGTAGTAGTTAACCCCTTGAGCAAAAAAAAATCGTTTAGTAATCTCAGTATTGGCAGGTGTATGAGGACTAAGGAGAATGTGGAAAAAATAGACCAAAATGGAAGATAAGATATCTTGATAATGGCTTGTAATGATCAAGCTAATATTGAAATCAAAATGAAAATTGAAACTCCACAGGTATCCCCTATATCAGAAAAATACATCTGAAATTACTCTGATACCACATGTATATAAGCTTCTTATTCTACTGTTGCTATGGTTGTTAAGGCTTTATACCTTACCCAGGCTGTATTTTTACAAACATCAAAAAAATTCTCATCCATAAAAGAAAAATGTTATTTTCATTAGTAAAATAAATTTTTGAATATACTTACCCGATGATCATGTAGCTGTCAACTCCGTTGCCCGACAGAAATCTACGGTCGGGATACGCCAGCGATCGCTATACAGGTGGGGGTGTACTCACCAGCGCCATCTGTGGTCAGGTACTCCAGTACTTCTTGTCAACAAGACCTCAATTTTCTCCTCGGTCCACTGGTTCTCTATGGGGAGGAAGGGCGGGTCCTTTAAATCATGATCATCGGGTAAGTATATTCAAAAATTTATTTTACTAATGAAAATAACATTTTTCAATATTAATCTTACCCGATGATCATGTAGCTGATTCACACCCAGGGTGGTGGGTGGAGACCAGTATACATGTTAACAAAGAAGCTAAGTATCCCGTATTTCATTTTATTAGTTATTCAAAATAACAATATAAAATAAATAAGTACCTGGTAAGGAAGTCGACTTGAACCATTACTCTGCCTTTAATAAGTACGTCTTCCTTACTGAGCGTAGCGGTCCTCTTAGGATGCTGAACGACTCTTAGGTGCTGAAGTATAAAGGGCTGCAACCCATACTAAAGGACCTCATCACAACCTCTAACCTAGGCGCTTCTCAAGAAAGAATTGACCACCCGCCAAATCAACCAGGATGCGGAAGGCTTCTTAGCCGACCGTACAACCCAAAAACAACAATAAAAGCAATCAAGAGAAAGGTTAAAAAGGTTATGGGATTATGGGAATGTAGTGGCTGAGCCCTCACCTACTACTGCACTCGCTGCTACGAATGGTCCCAGGGTGTAGCAGTTCTCGTAAAGAGACTGGACATCTTTGAGATAGAATGATGCGAACACTGACTTGCTTCTCCAATAGGTTGCATCCATAACACTCTGCAGAGAACGGTTCTGTTTGAAGGCCACTGAAGTAGCCACAGCTCTCACTTCATGTGTCCTTACCTTCAGTAAAGCAAGGTCTTCTTCCTTCATATGAGAATGAGCTTCTCTAATCAAAAGCCTGATGTAGTAAGAAACTGCGTTCTTAGACATTGGTAGCGAAGGCTTCTTAACAGCACACCATAAGGCTTCTGATTGTCCTCGTAAGGGTTTTGACCTTTTCAGATAGTACCTAAGAGCTCTGACTGGGCAAAGTACTCTCTCCAGCTCGTTACCCACCAAGTTGGATAGGCTAGGGATCTCGAACGATTTAGGCCAAGGACGTGAAGGAAGCTCGTTTTTAGCCAAAAAACCGAGCTGCAAGGAACATGTAGCCGTTTCTGATGTGAAACCTATGTTCCTGCTGAAGGCGTGGATCTCACTTACTCTCTTAGCTGTTGCTAGGCATACGAGGAAAAGAGTTTTTAATGTGAGGTCCTTGAAAGAGGCTGATTGGAGCGGTTCAAATCTAGATGACATCAGGAACCTTAGGACCACGTCTAGATTCCAGCCTGGAGTGGACAACCGACGTTCCTTAGAGGTCTCAAAAGACCTAAGGATGTCCTGCAGATCTTTGTTGGAGGAAAGATCCAAGCCTCTGTGGCGGAAAACCGCTGCCAACATACTTCTGTAACCCTTGATCGTAGGAGCTGATAGGGATCTAACGTTCCTTAGATGTAACAGGAAGTCAGCAATCTGGGTTACAGTGGTACTGGTTGAGGAAACTGCATTGGACTTGCACCAGCTTCGGAAGACTTCCCATTTAGATTGATAGACTCTGAGAGTGGATGTCCTCCTAGCTCTAGCAATCGCTCTGGCTGCCTCCTTCGAAAAGCCTCTAGCTCTTGAGAGTCTTTCGATAGTCTGAAGGCAGTCAGACGAAGAGCGTGGAGGCTTGGGTGTACCTTCTTTACGTGAGGTTGACGCAGAAGGTCCACTCTTAGAGGGAGAGTCCTGGGAACGTCGACCAGCCATTGCAGTACCTCTGTGAACCATTCTCTCGCGGGCCAGAGGGGAGCAACCAACGTCAGCCGTGTCCCTTTGTGAGAGGCGAATTTCTGAAGTACCCTGTTGACAATCTTGAACGGCGGGAATGCATACAGGTCGAGATGGGACCAATCCAGCAGAAAGGCATCCACGTGAACTGCTGCCGGGTCTGGAATCGGAGAACAATACAATGGGAGCCTCTTGGTCATCGAGGTAGCGAACAGATCTATGGTTGGCTGACCCCACAGGGACCAAAGTCTGCTGCAAACATTCTTGTGAAGGGTCCACTCTGTGGGGATGACCTGACCCTTCCGGCTGAGGCGATCTGCCATGACATTCATATCGCCCTGAATGAACCTCGTTACCAGCGTGAGCCTTCGATCTTTTGACCAAATGAGGAGGTCCCTTGCGATCTCGAACAACTTCCTCGAATGAGTCCCCCCCTGCTTGGAGATGTAAGCCAAGGCTGTGGTGTTGTCGGAGTTCACCTCCACCACCTTGTTTAGCTGGAGGGACTTGAAGTTCATTAAGGCCAGATGAACCGCCAACAACTCCTTGCAATTGATGTGAAGTGTCCTTTGCTCCTGATTCCATGTTCCCGAGCATTCCTGTCCGTCCAATGTCGCACCCCAGCCCGAGTCTGATGCGTCCGAGAAGAGACGGTGGTCGGGGGTCTGAACAGCTAACGAAAGACCTTCCTTGAGAAGAATGCTGTTCTTCCACCACGTTAGAGTAGACCTCATCTCTTCGGAAACAGGAATTGAGACCGTCTCTAGCGTCATGTCCTTGATCCAGTGAGCAGCCAGATGATACTGAAGGGGGCGGAGGTGGAGTCTCCCTAACTCGATGAACAGGGCCAGCGATGAAAGTGTCCCTGTTAGACTCATCCACTGCCTTACTGAGCATCGGTTCCTTCTCAGCATGCTCAGGATGCACTCTAGGGCTTGGTTGATCCTTGGGGCCGACGGAAAAGCCCGAAAAGCTCGACTCTGAATCTCCATACCCAGGTAAACAATGGTCTGGGATGGGACGAGCTGGGACTTCTCTAAATTGACCAGGAGGCCCAGTTCCTTGGTCAGATCCATAGTCCATCTGAGATTCTCCAGACAGCGACGACTTGTGGGAGCTCTTAAAAGCCAGTCGTCTAAATAGAGGGAGGCTCTGATGTCTGCCAAGTGAAGGAATTTCGCAATATTCCTCATCAGTCGCGTAAACACAAGAGGTGCCGTGCTTAGGCCAAAGCACAGGGCTTGGAACTGGTACACAACCTTTCCATAGACGAATCTCAGGAAAGGTTGGGAGTCTGGATGGATGGGGACGTGAAAGTATGCGTCTTTCAGGTCTAACGAGACCATCCAGTCCTCCTGCCTGACCGCTGCTAGGACCGACTTTGTCGTCTCCATCGTGAACGTCTGCTTGGTGACATAAGCATTGAGCGCACTGACGTCCAGCACCGGTCTCCAACCTCCTGTCTTCTTGGCTACCAGGAAGAGACGGTTGTAAAAGCCCGGGGATTGATGGTCCCGGACTATGACCACTGCCTCCTTTTGTAGCAAGAGCGACACCTCTTGTTGCAACGCTAGCCTCTTGTCCTTCTCCTTGTAGTTGGGAGAGAGGTTGATGGGAGATGTAGCTAGAGGGGGATTGCGGCAGAACGGAATTCTGTATCCCTCCCTCAGCCACTTCACAGACTGAGCGTCTGCACCTCTGCTCTCCCAAGCTTGCCAGAAGGTCTTGAGTCTGGCTCCTACAGCTGTCTGGAGAGGAAGGCAGTCAAAACTTGCCTCTTGTGGACTTGGAACCCTTCTTGGACTTGCCACGGTGACTGTCTGCACGGGTACCTCCTCTGCTGGAGGTTCTGCCATGAAAGGGCGGGATGAACCTGGAAGCAGGTGTATCAACTGCTAGGGGGCGGTAAGGTTTAGTCACGGAAGGTAAGGTCTTAGCCTTACGTGCAGAAGAAGCCATGAGGTCATGCGTATCCTTCTGGAGAAGAGAGGCAGCCATCCCCTTAATTAACTCCTCCGGAAACAGACACTTGGAAAGAGGAGCAAACAGCAACTCTGACCTCTGGCAAGGGGTGATACCAGCAGATAAGAAGGAGCACAGATGTTCTCTTTTCTTGAGGACCCCTGATACATAAGAAGCCGCAAGCTCGCCAGACCCATCCCGTATTGCCTTGTCCATGCTGGACATGATCAGCATGGCTGAATCCTTGTCAGAAGGGGCAGTCTTCCTGCTTAAGGCTCCCAGACACCAATCGAGGAAGTTGAAAATCTCGAAGGCACGAAAGACTACCTTTAACATGTGATCAAGATCTGAAGAGGACCAGCAGATCTTCGAACGTCTCATAGCCAACCTGTGGGGAGAGTCAACCAGACTTGAGAAGTCGGCCTGGGCAGAGGCAGGAACCCCCAAGCCAGGTTCCTCTCCCGTGGCATACCAGACGCCCGACTTAGAAGCCAGCTTGGGAGGAGGAAACACAAAAGAGGTCCTTCCCAGTTGCTTCTTGGACTGCAACCAATCCCCCATAACCCTCAAAGCTCTCCTTGATGATCTGGCGAGAACAAGCTTGGTGAAGGCAGGCGCAGTAGACTGCATGCCCAGAGCAAACTCGGAGGGAGGAGAACGAGGGGTTGCAGACACAAAGTGTTCAGGGTACAACTCTCTGAACAAAGCAAGGACTTTGCGGAAGTCTAAGGAGGGTGGCGAAGACTTGTGTCCTTCAACATCAGAATGAGGATCATCTAGATGAGCAGCTTCATCCTCAGAAACCTCCTCACCCGACAGTTGAGTTGTAAGAGGCAAAGGCAGAGCAGCAAGCTGAACGGCTGAATCCTGCAGAACGGGTGCATGCGTACCTGCGGATCCATCATCATGCCTCTGCTGGACAGACTGTGAGCTGGCAACAACAAAAGCAGAGGGCCGGTGTGAGGGAGGGTCTGCGGTGGGCTGAGGAGCATGCGGTGTGGTATGCAGAGCATGCTGTAAGGCATGCGGCTCATGCTGCATGGCATGCGGCTCATGCTGCATGGGATGCGGCTCATGCTGCATGGTATGCGGCTCATGCTGCATGGGATGAGGCTCATGCTGCATGGAATGAGGCTCATGCTGCATGGAATGCGGCTCATGCTGCATGGTATGCGGAGCATGCTGTAAGGTCTGCAGAGCATGCAGCATGGGCTGAGGAGAATGCCGCATAGTGCTGGAACCCGGCAACTCCCGATGCGGCAGCTCACGCATGTAAGCAGAAGGTGCAGCACGAACATGCGTCTGGCAGTGAGGACTGCGCAACGGTGGAGGAGCTCTCACAGGAGGAGGGGTGTTAACCTTCTCTGCCTGATACTCCTGCATAAAAGCCGCAAGCTGAGACTGCATAGTCTGCAGCATGGACCACTTAGGGTCTACTGTGGTTGGAGCAGAGGCCTGTTGAGGGACCACTCTACCTCTCTTGGGAGGTGTGCAGTCATCAGATGACTGCGGCGAGTCCGAACTGACCCAGTGGCTACACCTGGGCCGTTGGACTAGCTCGGAAGGGACCTTACGTTTGAGCGGTCGTGAGACATTTGTCCACCGTTTCCTCCTGGAAACCTCTTCCACAGACGAGGAATGTAAGGGCTCATTCGTCTGGGAGTGGAAGGGACGATCCTTAGCAGATACGTCCGCAACCACTGAGGATACATCTGTGCGCCGATCAAGGCCTGCCGAACCCTTTGGTCCTTCGACATTGCTTCTCCCCTGGGCTTGGGAGCTTGCAAGAGGTCCCGGACTGGGAGGACGACTGGCACGCACAGATGTATCCTCATGCGCAACACTGACACTGACACTATGCACAGCACTAGCACTAACACTTCCCACTGCACTCTTCGCTTTCAGCTCTCTGACATCTGCCAAGAGCTGATTGCGGTCACTAACCAACGACTCCACCTTATCACCGAGAGCCTGAATGGCACGCAACATATCAGCCATTGCAGGCTGAGCACTCGTAGCAGGTTCGGGGGTCACCACCACAGGGGAAGGAAAAGGTTGAGGGGCATGGGGAGAGGAAATATCCAAAGAGCGAGAAGAACTCCTCCTATCTCTCTCCTTCTCTAACCTACGAGTATATCTGAGGAATTCATTAAAATCGAATTCCGAAAGCCCAGCACATTCCCCACATCGATCTTCCAATTGACAGGATTTTCCCCTACAATTGGAACATACGGTGTGAGGATCAACAGAGGCCTTCGGAAGACGCCTATTACAAGTCCTAACACTACATCGCCTGTATTTAGGAACTTGGGAATGGTCAGACATCTTGAATTTTAGAAGTAGTCAAAGGGGGAATTCCAAAGTAAAGCAAAGATCGTTAACCAATGAATCAAATTAATACCAAAAGCTTGCTAAGCTAAGGCTAAAGCTTCCTGTACAGCGAAGGCTAAATTTCAGAGCAAATACTTCACCAAATCGTGAACAAAAGACTCCAAAATCAACAGTGTATCCATGTAGGTCTTGCCGGTGGCACGACAGAGGAAAAATTGAGGTCTTGTTGACAAGAAGTACTGGAGTACCTGACCACAGATGGCGCTGGTGAGTACACCCCCACCTGTATAGCGATCGCTGGCGTATCCCGACCGTAGATTTCTGTCGGGCAACGGAGTTGACAGCTACATGATCATCGGGTAAGATTAATATTGAAAAAAATCTCATCAAAAAGAAGAGGAAAAAGGATGACCAGTTTATGAATCTGGTTAATGACGATGGGAAGGTTATGTGATTAAAAATTCTGTCAAAAGAATTGTGCACTTTGCATGGAAACTAGTATAGACATTATACTATACTCTAAAAACAATAATTTGTATCTCATACATATGTCACTAACAAGTGAATGTAACCTACAACACAATAAAAATCAACATTGGATGGCAAATACAATATAAAATCCTGTTATACTTGAAGGTTTGTCTTTGTTTAAAATAAAGTATTTAATTTTCTATCTTATTCTTACTAACATACCTGATTGTGGTGGAAGTCCTCCTCACTCATTGCAAGAGGTGTAAGAAGCTCTCCAACTGGAGCAGTTATGCTGATGTTGAATGTTCGTCCTCCAGCTAACAAATCAAACACAGCAGGCTGGGTGGTATCATTAAAGTCAACACCAAGGGTGCCATGTAATGTTGTGTCAGGGTTTATGACTGCAATGCTTGCAAATTCATGCAATGACATTCCTGGAGCTAATTTTTGCTTTCCCACACTAATGTCTCGAATTTCCTCGCTGCCACTATTATTGAAAGTGAGCTCGACTGACGTCATACGTGGAGAATAAAGATGAGGTGAACGAGTGAAGCGAGCAGACACAGTCAACCCTCCACTGCTAATTCTGTTCAAGAGTTCAAATGTAACTGAAGGAACAAATTTTGCAGAAGCTGGCTTAATTGAGGCACCTGGTGGTAAAATCTGTGGCTGAGCTGATGGTGTGGGGGTTAGAAGACCTCCTAATGAAGGTGTTAGAAGCGGTGTGTCCATAGAAGGTGGAGAATCCTCTAAGTCTAACAAAAGGTCTAAATTAGTTCTGTTTCCTCCAACTTTTGAGCTTTCATTTTTGCTAAGCTTTTTGTTTTTAATTACAGTTGTCTTTACTTCCTCATCTAAAGACTCATCCGACTCTTCTTTACTTGAAGACTCGCTGCTGGAAGACTCAGACGAGGAAGAGGACGAATCGGAGTCCTCACTCTCAGAGAAATCAGACTCGTTCATCTTTTCAGCTTTTCCTAAACTGCCTGACCTTTTGAAATGCGAATGATCTTCATCGCCATCTTCACTATCCGGTTCGCTTTCTTCAGAGCTGCTCTCTTCACTATCACTGTCAGTAGTGTCTCCATCACTATCACTCTCTGATCCACTGCTACTTTCTTCACTCTCGTCTTCTGGAGAACTCTCTTCATCAGAGTAGAATGACTTTATTTTTTGAGTCTTATTTCTCTTTTGGTGCATAGGTTTGTGGCTCTCCTCTGCGAAGGTGACTGGCACCTCAACGTTGCGTACGCTGGGATCGGGAGCTTCCTCCGGAAACACAGGCAAATCCTGATATCCTGTTGCTCGAGCATTTATCAAGTGTGACAGAGTACTAAGTTGAAACTGGTCACGATCTTGAAAGAAAAAAAATCTATGTTAGTATATAAAAGAACTGTATCCATAAGTAATACTATCAACCCTTTTAAATTTCTCCTGACCTTATGTATCAAAAGGATGAAAACGTCCACCTAATTTGAATATTACCATACAATACAACAAGTCCTTAACTTGCAAACTTAATATGTTCCAAGAAGCTGTTTATAAGTCAAATTTTGTGACATTTTGGCTTAGGGTAGGCTTCACCTAACTCACATGCCAACAATTTTCAGCTGCAAAAGTCAACAAATACTCCTGTTTCATGTCGTAAATGTTATCTTGCATACTACATTAAACTAGATATTTTATTACAGTATTTCGTTATGAACTTTTGATACAATATCCGAGATCTATGATTTCGGTTAAATTTGTGTTCGTATCTCCAAATGTCTGGAAGTTGAGGACCTTCAGTTTACAGAATGGAAGCAACTACAACACTGCTCACCTTTAAAGCTGGACTGTTGCAAAGGTGGAGGTTTTGTAGCAAGAAATATCTTCTTAGCATGTCTTGTGA
This sequence comes from Palaemon carinicauda, assembly GCF_036898095.1. Lineage (NCBI taxonomy): Eukaryota > Metazoa > Arthropoda > Malacostraca > Decapoda > Palaemonidae > Palaemon > Palaemon carinicauda. Next base: position 62,619,919 of record NC_090764.1, on the reverse strand, counting down.
GCTTGTTATCTTCATGTCCTTGTGGTGGAAAGACAAGAGCCCTGGTAAATCTTGCACGATCACGGATGTCATAGTTAGTATCATACTTTGCAAGATTGTAGACGTATTGGCATAACAGACGGGTCTGCTTTGGATTACTCAAGAACAACTTTGTTGCTAGAGTTAAGATTTGCAATTTCACAATATCATCCTGAAAAAAAAATTTAGATAAATATTAAGGATACAATATATAACAATAATTCAATGGACTAAACTTGACACACTATTACAAAACATATTCCATTATCAATGATAAAATTAAAGTTACCATTTACTTATTGTGTAAAACTAGAGGTAGATGGCAAGAATATTCTGTCATGATTTTACTACTGAGCACCATAAAAACCAAGCTAATTTTTAAAAAATGTTTTAAATCATAGTATTTTTTTACTTTGAGATAAAATTATTACACGTAATATTCCAAATTTATACTACAGTATTGGGTATACCCATGACACTACAAAAAAAATATTAGTTAATATTGGTAGGACCATCTGATTAAATACTTTTCCTTTTAGAGAAAATGGCATTTTCCTTTTCATAATCTCATTTTGTTTACTAAAAGCTCTCCATCCCATGCTTATCCTTCTTTTAATTTTGATCTCGTGTCCTGAGGAAATACTCACTGACTGTCCTAAGTATGTATATTCATTAACAATTTCTAGTGGTTCTCCATAAACGTTATTTGTTGCCTCTGCATTTTCAATGAACATTATATTAGTTTTACTCATATTCATTTTCAGTCATACATTTCTGCTTTCTCTATTCAAATCTTCTAATATCTTTTGCAATTCCTACTATGTAATCTATCAATCTTAATTCCTTCATTTTCTCAATCTAAATTCTTAAAAACCTCTTTTATGCAGGCTGTGAATAATTCAGGAGATGGGGTCTCCCTCTCTATCTCCTTTCTCAATCAGAATGTTCTCACTATCTTTATCTAGTTTTCGGATTACTATACTTCCTGTATAGATATCTACAGGTGTTCTAACATAAGATTCATTCAGTCCTTGTCTTTGAAGGGCTTTCATTACTGCTAAAGTTTTTACAGAATCAAAAGCTTTCTCATTGTCTATAAATACAGTACCTTCCATAGTGGTTTGTCATACTCTGTTGATTTTTCTATTTGTTGGTTAGTTACATGGATCTGGTCAGTTGTTGAATACCTGTCTGCTCTCATGGTAGCTGTCTCTCTATTCGGCCTTATATGATCTTTGTAAATATTTCCATATTAAAAAGAGTAAACTTACTGAGTGGTAATTTTTCAGGTCTTTTATGTATTCCTCTTCATAAATTAGTATACTGTAATGATAAAGTGTTTCCAAGCTGTAGGTATAGAGCATTCTTGTTAGACCATCCTCTGCTGCTTTGCCTCTTTTCATGCCTTTTAATTCTTTCTTTATTTCTCCTACTGATACTTTTGGTACCAGCTCAGATGCTTTATTGGCAAAGGTATATCTTATTATATTATTATTATTACAAGCTAGGCTATAACCCTAGTTAGAAAAGCAAGATGCTATAATCCAAAAGGCTCCAACAGGGAAAAATAGCTCAGTGCAGGAATGAAACAAGGAAATAAATAAACTACAAAGGAAGAATAAACAATCATAATAAAATATTTCAAGAACAGTCACAACATTAATCAGATCCTTCACATAAAAACTATAAAAACTTCGACATAAAAAACAAGAGGAAGAGAAAAAAGAACAGTATGCCCGAGTGTACACCCAAGCTATTGTATAAAAATTCTCTACAATTTTTATCACTCCATATCTATTGTGAACAACATTTCCATTTTCATCCTTTAAAGCAAACATCTATTGGTACCCTATTCCAAGTCTTCTTTTCATCAATTTGATGCCTCTTCGTTTCTTTAACATATCTTCGATTTTGGTCTAATTGGGTTTACAAATATCTTGGGGTTTTAGTTTCTTTATGATTTTGGACAGTTCTGCTAATACTATTTCATCTCTTGGATTTTTACTTCATTTCAAGTTTTTTCTTATTAAGTTTTTGGTGTTTTGTGATAGTTTTACTTCATCTTGCTTGGGAACTTTTCCATCTATAACTTGTGCTGATTCCACTACAAATCTTGTTAAATTACTCTTCAAATTTTCTTTATTAGTTTCCATTTCATAATTTAGCTAGGAGTACCTAATTTGTATTGTGAAAATAAACATCAGATTTTTCTCCTGATATAGGAGTGTTTACTTTCTCGTATAAGAAGATTATTGGAAAACCATTTTTCGAATATAATTGTTCGATGACCGGATATTCGAAAGTGAAATAGTTTGAAAGGATAGCTGTTAGAATGAGAGTTGTACGAACTAGTAATTATGCTAATCAAAAGTTGTTCAAAACTTCATTTCCCCCCCTTTCAATAAAATTTTTCATATAAATCACAACTAAGTCAGTTTTTCAGTTAGCCGTGTTTACCTATAAGGATGACAGAATATATTGCAAGTGAAAAAGGGAAACCAATGTTGTACTTGAACGGATTTTTATTTGTGAAAGACAAAGGAATACGAAACTAGATTTATTGAAAATGCCAAAATTAAAAAAACAATTATAATTGTCCTGCAATTACAATTGACTACGAAGTGACTTCCATTTCTCAAGATCACAATCATACAGTATATCCAGGATATAGTTTCTTATTGTATGACTGCTGCAAATGAAGAGAAAAAATATTGGTATTTTTGATGAGACAAAATCTGAGTGGCTTTAATTCGTGTTCCATGTTTTTTATGGACGGCACTTTTAAGATAGTGCTGACCCTGTTTGGTCAGCTGTACACGATCCAGGGTTTTGCCTTTCTTTTATATCAATCTGGTCTTTTATATGATAAAAAAGAAGAAACATACATAAAATTTCTTGGTTATGCAGACACTAAATAAATTACCGCAAACTTTGAACGAGCAATGATAAAAGCTATCAGGACCGAATTTAACGATGTTCATCATTATGGCTGTTTTTTATCATCTCACAGTGCTTCTACAGAAAAAAATGCTCTTTTTAATTGAAGGTTAGAAACAACACTGAAGCAAAACACTCATAGAAGCAGTGCAAAAAAAGCAATTGTTAACCAAAGTCAAAATAGAACAGCTAATCAGTGGAATGACCTGTGGTAAACATAAAAAGAAATATAGAATCGGATCTAGTTGAATATCTACGTGCAAAAGTTCACAATATTAGATTGTAACATATCTGTGATCATTAAATTTCATTAATTTTCTAATATGAAGAAAATTTGTGGTTTTCTCTTTTTTATTATATAGGAAATGAAGTGAGTGATTGGTTTCCGGTGAGAGTGGGGCTGAGACAGGAATGTGTGATGTCGCCGTGGTTGTTTAACTTGTATGTTGATGGAGTGGTAAGAGAGGTGAATGCTCGAGTACTTGGACGAGGATTAAAACTGGCAGACGAGAATGACCATGAATGGGAGGTAAATCAGTTGTTGTTTGCGGATGATACTGTACTGGTTGCAGACACAGAAGAGAAGCTTGACCGACTAATGACAGAATTTGGAAGGGTGCGTGAGAGAAGGAAGTTGAGAGTTAATGTGGGTAAGAGTAAGGTTATGAGATGTACGAGAGGGGAAGGTGGTGCAAGGTTGAATGTCATGTTGAATGGAGAGTTACTTGAGGAGGTGGATCAGTTTAAGTACTTGGGGTCTGTTGTTGCAGCAAATGGTGGAGTGGAAGCAGATGTACGTCAGGGAGTGAATGAAGGTTGCAAAGTGTTGGGGGCAGTTAAGGGAGTAGTAAAAAAAATAGAGGTTTGGGCATGAATATAAAGAGAGTTCTATATGAGAAAGTGATTGTACCAACTGTGATGTATGGATCGGAGTTGTGGGGAATGAAAGTGATGGAGAGACAGAAATTGAATGTGTTTGAGATGAAGTGTCTAGGGAGTATGGTTGGTGTATCTCGAGTAAATAGAGTTAGGAACGAAGTGGTGAGAGTGAGAACGGGTGTAAGAAATGAGTTGGCAGCTAGAGTGGATATGAATGTGTTGAGGTGGTTTGGCCATGTTGAGAGAATGGAAAATGGCTGTCTGCTAAAGAGGGTGATGAATGCAAGAGTTGATGGGAGAAGTACAAGAGTAAGGCCAAGGTTTGGGTGGATGGATGGAGTGAAGGAAGCTCTGGCTGATAGGAGGATGGATGTGAGAGAGGCAAGAGAGCGTGCTAGAAATAGGAATGAATGGCGAGCGATTGTGACGCAGTTCCGGTAGGCCCTGCTGCTTCCTCCGATGCCTTAGATGACCGCGGAGGTAGCAGCAGTAGGGGATTCAGCATTATGAAGCTTCATCTGTGGTGGATAAATGGGAGGGTGGGCTGTGACACCCTAACAGTACCAGCTGAACTCGGTTGAGTCCCTTGTTAGGCTGGGAGGAACGTAGAGAGTAGAGGTCCCCTTTTTTGTTTTGTTTCATTTGTTGATGTCAGCTACCCCCCAAAATTGGGAGAAGTGCCTTGGTATATGTATGTATGTATGTATTATATAATATTACAGGTTTCAATTGAAAACCTAATATACAAAACAATGTACTGTAAATAATTGATTGATTATGAGTAATCTGGCATCCTGATAACTAAGGCAAATAAGAAAGATTTCTAGAAATAAAAAAATTGTGTAAACATTCTTTCAAAAAACTGATAATTCTAGCAATTTTCATACAAAAAAAAAATTTCAAACATTTTAATTATCAAACAATAGTTTCCTAACATGAAGTCCAAAAAGAAGGATGTTGTTCAGATGGCGCTCGCGTCAGGGCGTGGGTGGTGTGGCGCTGGTGGGTTGGCTAGGGCCTTTGTATCGGCCCATCCCTTTGACGAAGGAATTAACAAAATGGAAGACAACCTGTGAATAGTGGATTTCACGCGCCTTTGCTTTATACACGACACCCAAAAGGTGCTCGCGCGAGGGTTGTAACCTCAGCATTCCATGCTTTTATCTTTCTCTGGTATAATTGGAAGGTTTTATCAGAAAAGGTATATTAGAAGGACTATTTTCACCGGCCGCCACAGGTCGACCCAGAAATTGAATTTTGAACATTTGTTTTTGAATAATTGACATGAAACCTTATTTTTTTAGAATTACTTTTTACTTTATCTTTTCCTATAAAATCAGTTATCAGTTACAACCTCTAAAAGAGGCCAGATAAGAGTTTTGAGATTTTGTATGGAACCAAAAAACGGATTTTGAGCGAAGTGAAAAATCTATTTTTGGGTGAGATGGCCATGACGTCCTGATGGAAGGTTCCTTTAGTAGCTTCCCAAGGGTATATATGACTACAGTGATATTCCCAGAGAATCAAACCAAAGGTTTCACAGAATTCTAACTTCTGGCGCGAGTACCCTTAAGATTTACTCTCAAGGATATCTTATATAATCAGGGGACGTATTCTTGACATGCCACATGGCAATCTGCACCCCGAATAGCCTTTACTCTTTGCGGGGGATACGTGGCAGAATTAGAAGGTAGCCGCATTAGAGATTACCCTGGTTCCCCTACTACTATCGTATCACAACCGCGCCAATTCCCTCTGGCGGTCATTCCTTGTAGCGTTGAGCATAGTGCTACAGATACAGTAGTTCGGGAGGGAAACTGTGAAGATCTTTTTATAGAAAAGAAGGGTGGGTCCATCAGGACGTCATGGCCATCTTACCCAAAAATAGATTTTTCGCTTCGCTCAAAATCCGTTTTTTGGGCTCAAGCCATGACGTCCTGATGGAAGCATACCAGAGAATTAATGTGTCTGTGGATTTTCATCAGTGCCTTAACCTTGGGACAATATTTCTACGGCCAAAAGGGCCAATTGATGTTACCGTTATCCGTCATTATCACTAAGCATAACAATGTTAGTGCTTCCTGCCCCCTGCAGGGAAGAGTCATTTTTAGACGTTAGAAAAGGGGCCTCAAGGTAGCATATATTGTATGAACAAACATAAGTATACACTGAGAATACAAACGGTCTCAAGGTTTGTATATATTGCCGAACCAATATCAGTGTCCCCATCCGTTGTTTGTAAGCATACAATGATATGAGAAATATTTACATGAGTAAGTCAAGGAACTCTGGCATCTTAATCATGCAATTGTCGGGCGAATTAGGACGCAACTGCATTTTAATAGGCATTTATTCCTAATAAATGACTACATGCTAAATGAATGTAGCATGATAAGGAAATTATACAAGAGACATATACAGAAATTAATGTTCCCTTTTTCGAAAGGGGAAGAAATGATGAGTGCCACTCTCAGACTGAAGAAAAGCTCTTTTAATAAGACTTCTCTTTATAATTTCTGTACATGATATAGTCTAACAACACTGTGTACTATGTACACACGGCACTAGTGTTATCCGTATAATTTCACACCTGAGATTCTGAACAGATTTGGTGTTACTTTGGCAACACTTATTCAAAGGGAGGTCACACGAAAAAATGCCGACCCCTTCTCCTTTTAATTGATAGCCCAATCAATTGACTGTTCATCGCAGAGCTAGACGACAGGGTCCAAAATACCACCTGCCGCCACCACATAATACTTCAATCCATAGACTTGCTTAGAATAGTGTCTGTAAGACACTCTGGACAACCTCCGACCAGTAAATGAGCGAAGAGGCTCAAGTCCACACACTGAAAAGTTCAGTGATGAAGCAATTTTTCTCAGATCACTATCTGCAGGAGAACTGTCAGGATCCACTCCGCGAACAAGGTAGGTGAGCTTCACCCTCAGTTATAGGGATAGTTTGATCCAGAGGTTTCTCCTGTAAAGAGCTGTTTCCCTAGATACTATTAACTTGGGATTTTTGAGACCTTTGGACAATAAGGTCCGGCCTACTTACAGGTTGGAGGGTCTCAGAAGGAGTTGGGGATTTGGAAATAATACTGCTGGGGGCATGAAACCTGCATGTATTATGTCCGTGAAAATACTCACTCTTATACCTGCAGAAGACTGTGATGCATCATCTGGTGTTCCTCCTGTAAGGAAAGGAGAACAGAAATGAGTATTCAATTGATTATCACACTGATAAACAATTTGCAAAAGTCATCTTTTGACAAAATAGCTTAGGACATGAAGCTATAAAGGGATAGTGGGAGACACATACCCGTGTATCCCCTGCAAGCCAATGCTGTTACCTCCCCTCAGTATTAATATCAGGAGATTCCTCCAACTGGGGAATTCCAGGTAAAAAGGGGGTCAAACGCCTAGGTGTAGAGAAGTGTACAAGGCACTGTCCCCCCTTATACTTAACACTGTGAGGTAAGGAGGACTGATTTCACAATCAGAGTATCGAAGGAATACCATTCTTTCGATATAGGGGCGGTACCAGCAAAAGCTCGCACAAGGGTACCCAAGATATGTAGAAATAACTACTGTATAATCATACTATAGTTTTCTATTTGCAGTATATACCATACTGCAAATTAATGGCTACTGTATAATTATATTTAATGTTGTTCAGCCAGTGTGCTGCTCCATCTGGCGGCCAACTGGATTAGAAAAGATAAAAGACATATATTTGTGTATCCCACCCAATCTATTTGCTGTGGCCTCCCTTACAATATTAAATCAGGGAGTTTCCTGATCAGGGAAACTCAGGGATAAGGGTTCTCCCCTTTAAGGGTTAGAGGTGTCACACCACCAGCCCTTTACAAAATTTAATACTGTAGGTTAAATGGAAACTGATTTCAAATCAGAATATTGACGAAATATTATTCTATCAATATAGGATTGGGTTCAGCAATTACCTGGGCAGGGATACCCAAGATATATTGGAAATAACTACTAGTATAATATATACGTTAGTTTTCCATCTGCCGTATACACAATACTGCAAATATACTGACTACCTGTATAATCATACACTGTAGTTCAGCCGGCATGTTGCCGGATTAGCTAGCTCTTGCCGGAACATCAAGCATGCTAGCTAAGAGAGACAGAGAGAGAGAGAAAGCATGGAGTGAAGGCTATCTATTACTATGTATGTATACAGTAATAAAGGATGTAAAAGTCTAATTTTACTGCCTTTCTCCGAAAATAAGGTTCAAATGGAAGGGGAGAATGTAACATTCAGGCTTCCATCTAGCCACAGTACTATTGCCGGCTTACCACTGTAGGCCAGCCTCCGGCAGCACTAGTACAGTTGGTATGCTACCGACTGAGTCAGTACCTATCTGTGCCGGTCTACTGCCGGCCAGAGCAACACACCAACAACATAAGTTGTGGCCAGCAGTTCAAGAGAGAACTGGAGAACCTTGGTGACAGAAGGGACCTCCCACCTACAGTCGTCATGGCCGCTGGAAGCCGTCAGTCGCCGACAGCCGTCAGCTGAGGAGAGGGGGTCTGGCCGGCTCCGGCAACCCACCGGCAATGGTAAGGTTTCAGGACGCCAGCTCAGGAAAGACAATGGCTCGGCCATCGTAAAAGAACAGGGGGGGGGGAATAGGGTCCTATACGAGGTATGGAAGGGGCCGGCAATGTTGCTGGACCTACACACCTTGAAGAAACTCTGTTTCAGTACCGGCACAACCCCAAGCGACAGAAGAATCTTCTATTCTCCAGCTTAGGAGGTGCTAATACAGTTAAGGGGACGGCAGTCCATACCGTTTCCTCTCAACAATGCCGGCGCCATCCTAGGCCGCATGAGTATACTACTCTACAGCCTAGGGTCTGCGAGCATAGGACTAGTTTACTAGACCACAGGGAGAAGGTGGCGGCATCATGCAACCACTTAGGTGTAGTCTAGGGAGGGCTAGCCTCTTATGCCGGCAGCTCAGCCGGCAGGGGAATGCAATTCACCCCGCCAACCGACTGCTGACAAAAGACTAAATACTCTGAGGTTCTGATTGAATACCAAAACTTGCCGTCTGCTGTTAAGGGATGAGACAGAAAAATCTAGGCTAGTCATGCCTGAATTCGAAATTCAAGGCCGACGCATAGAGTTGTAACCTAAGGCTACTCTCAGAGGGAAGAGAGATTACCCATAGATCTCTATTCGAGACTAGTAACGGCTAATATAATTCCAGGAGATATCAATCTCCAATGAATGATAACCGATACACAAGGGTAACCAGGGAAATGTCGAAAGTATATGTTGTCTAGGCTGGGTTACCTAGGCAAGGCAAGATCTCGGTTACCTAAAATCACCGAAACTCTGACATATACGATCGACACAGAAAAGGGAAAATTATGCATATAAATGTCTTTACAATATAAAATGCCTAAATAGCTTTCATAATAATAATTAATGCTATTTAAACCGGAAATGTCGTTCTGTTAACTAAATAACACATGCCTAATGAACGACGGCGCCTATGGCGACACCGGTGACCAGCGTAGATCCAAACACAATAATTACACTAATTTCATTGTGAGGCTGGAACTAAAATACATATTGTAAACAATGAATACTCAACTTTCTAGACGGATGAAAGAAGTTGTAGAAAGCATAAAGATCCTTAGAAATCGATCGAAAATGTCAGATCAACAGGGAACACCACCGTAGCGAGGCGCTACAAAATAAGGAATGACCGCCAGAGGGAATTGGCGCGGTTGTGATACGATAGTAGTAGGGGAACCAGGGTAACCTCTAATGCGGCTACCCTTCTAATTCTGCCACGTATCCCCCTCGAAGCGTAAAGGCTATTCGGGGTGCAGATTGCCATGTGGCATGTCAAGAATACGTCCCCTGATTATATACGATATCCTTGAGAGTAAATCTTAAGGGTACTCGCGCCAGAAGTTAGAATTCTGTGAAACCTTTGGTTTGATTCTCTGGGAATATCACTGTAGTCATATATACCCTTGGGAAGCTACTAAAGGAACCTTCCATCAGGACATCATGGCTTGAGCTCAAAAACAACATAAATAAATCATAATAATCAATGTATGACAATTCCTCTTATTTTCTTTCATTTTTATCATAGACTTACAATATATGAGGTATTTAAAGGAACACACATACACCATGATAATATTTTCATTCATGGTATTGATTACTAATAATATATGACGGTATCCCACCAAAACGAGATGTAGCTAAACAGAAAACTGCATGTTTCAAGACCATCTTAGTACACGTGAATGGCGCAGGATGCTTACTCAAAATACTTACACTTGGTCCTGGTAAAATTTAAAGGTCTGAATAATATGGATCCTAAGTCGATGCATTGAAGAAGTGTACTTAGGATTCGGATATGATAGGACAATAGCTACATAACATGCATGGTGATGAAGATAGTATGGCAGCATTGTCTTTATACTCCTGAAGTCCTGGATATGAACATTCAGAGAAAAATTGCTTCTGCTATCTTGAATATTGATCAATTTTGTCATTCAAAAATGAAAAGGTAAGAAATTTTTAGCTTAATATCTGTACATTTACTTTAAATAAAACGAAAAACTTATATACAAAAATAGCCGTATTTGAAAGGGATTCCTATACATTGATAAAATATTTCATATAAAAAAGTTAAGGAAAGCTAAGAGAATTTCCCACATACAACTTTCAGGATAAAATTCTCTTTCAAATGGCTTTTTAATGAAAGAAATTGGCCGAAAAAAAAATTTGGAATGAATTTGTAGTAACTCCAAACTAACATTGTTTTTGGGGCTGAGTGTTTCTTCTGACATATTTGTCTGGTTCAATATAAAGACTGGTCCTGAATGGTAGGGACAAGGGACAGTGACATTACCCTATCAAGTAGGACATTGCCCTAGAGACTGACCATATATAAATATGATCAGTGCCCAAGGCCCCTCTCCACCCAAGCTAGGACCAAGGAGGGCCAGGCATTGGCTGCTGATGACTCAGCAGAGAGACCTATAGGCTCCCCAGAAACCCCCATCCTTAGCTCTCAAGGATGGTGAGATGCAGCCGCCAAAAAAAACTAACGAATTTGAGCAGGACCCAAACACCTTCATTTCTGCACAGTAATACTAGTCGAACTTCTCCTAAACATATCCTTATTTCGATATCTTAAATATACAGTACATGATTAAACTAACTAGAATCCATCCATGGGGAGTTTTATGCTTACCTCGGCCACAAAAGTCTTAGCCATTTTTCTCAATACGTCAGGTGCGATCTTAGGGACTTTGTCACAATATTCTCCCAGTAACCAGAGAATACTTGCACGAGCCATTGGAATTTTAATGTTATCCATCAACCTAGCCATATGACTGATGATATCCTTATGGCCCACAGTCTCACTCTGAAGAAGTTTCCGTATGACAACTACACTCTCGCCAACAACCGATTCTGAAAATGCATTTCAATATGTAGTTGAAGATTGTTGTTTATAATTATAAAGCAAATTGTTTAATTTTATTTTCAATTAAATTATACTAATGTATTCCAAGATCACAATACATGTATTCAGATATAAAGAAGTTTGGATTACATTCTAAATTAGAATACAGTAAAGTAAGTACAGAAAATTTATCACTCCCTGTGTTCTCTCTATACTTTTCTAATTTCTCTTGTGAATTTCTTAGCTTTTAAACCCCTCTCCTTTTGAGAAAAATATCTTTTAATTTTCTGGTTCTATAAGATCAATAACTTGGAAAGCAAAGCATTTCCTCTTATGAATTAATTTTCCCTTGGGTTTCTTCCCTTCAATTTACTTGTCTCTAAATGCAAAAGTGTGTAACTCCTTTGGTCCTTTTGCATTCATTCCACTGGGTACAACCTTAGTTTAAAATGAGAATGTCTATTACAACAAGATTCCTAAGAAGCAAGGGAGTTGGATAATATTGCTCTCCTCTAAGCCTCAGCGACATATCTTAAGAAGTGTAGGAGTAAATTAAACTGCTTGATGAGCCAGAATTGATCAGGGTCCTAGAAAATTACCTGCAGCTTTGCCTCCAAGGAAATGAAGTTGCCTCCCCAGAAACAATATTCATTAGGGAGGTTGAGTAAAGTATGACAAAATAGATGAGCATGGCAAAAAATGGCAAAAAAATATTGATGATAATACTGTATATGTTCTAAATTGGGAAGTTAGGCTAGTACCTTTAACAGACTCTGTTGCCAAAACAGTGGAGTTATTGGTAATATTGAGAGACACAATTGTGGGAGTGGTGGAAATTACTAAGTACATTTACAATTAATCTCGGTCAACCCAAAAATTGTATAATCTATTGGAATGATAAAGCAAAATTTTGTAATTGGATACAGTATACATCACAACCACCTACCAGAATTTGTTGACGATTTACAAGCACTCAAATACATTGCCAAAAAACCTTTGGTTCTACTTGCTAGACCTACTTACAAAGCTTACTACTCTTAGCATTTCTTTTTTCAAGCTACTCTAAGCAAATTTCAGATATGCAATCATGGTAACGCAATTCAGTTGTAGATATGGAGGAAAACAAAATGTTAAAAAAACAATTGTAACCATATTATTATTATTATTATCACTTGCTAAGTTACAATCCTACTTGGGAAAGCAGAATGCTATAAGCCTGAGGGCTCCAACAGGGAAAATAGCCCAGTGAGGAAAGGAAATAAGGAGACTACAAGAATATATTTTAAGAACAATAACACTAAAATAAATATTTCATATATAAACTATAAAAACTTAAAAAAAAAAATCAAGAGGAAGAGAAAGAAGATCGAATAATGTGCCCGAGTGTACCCTCAAGCAAGAGAACTCTACCCTATGACAGAGCAAGAACATGGTACAGAGGCTATGGTACTATCGAAGACCAGAGAACAATGGTTTGATTTTGGAGTGTCCTCCTAGAGGAGCTGCTTACCATAGCTAAAGAGTCTCTTCTATCCTTACCAAGAGAAAAAAATCCACTGAACAATTATATTGCAGTAGATAACCCCTTGAGCGAAAAAGAATGGTTTGGTAATCTGAGTATTGTCAGGTGTATGAGGACAGAGGAGAATATGTAAAGAATAGGCCAGACTATTTGGTGTATGTGTTGGCAAAATGGAAAAATGAGTCGTAATCAAAGAGAAGGGTCCAATGTAGTACTGTCTGGCCAGTCAAAGGACCCAATAACTCTCTAGCAGTAGTACATTAATGGGTGGCTTGTGCTCTTGCCAACCTACTACCTACAAGGAACAAACAAAAAAGGAAAATTGGCTGTGTTCAAATACAACTTATTTGTCCTGTAATTAAGACAATATCTGGGTAGAGAAAACAGGTGAGACATATCAATTTAAAAGTAAAAAATACACTGAACCAAACAAAACAATAGACCAAAGTTAAATTTCTAGAGAAACTAATAGATCTTATATAGTGACAGGTATGGTACAGTAAATCTGAATCAATGTTATTGGTTTTCACACAGGATTAGAATTCCAGTCACCTCCTGGCACATGGCAGGTGAGTGGGAAACATGAGTGTGAGAGAAAATTTTAAACATTTTTATTGAGGTTCTCAAGTTGGAATTTATATTATTAAGCATTTTCCATTTAAAGGTAAGATTCATAGAACTATGACAAATTTCAAAGTAATTAGTATTTTTCCTAATTATATAAACATTGAGCTCTTTAAACTGTATAGGAGATATACTTTAGGCAAACCTTGAAGACTATCCATAAGACTTTTAGCGAGGTACAGTATAACTACCCACCCCTAGTTAACAGGGGGGGTTAGGGGATAGAACAGACTACCCCGCTCACACACACCTGTGTTCTATCGTTACTTTTAATTGCAGGCAGGACTTGCAGGGGAGTAGGTGCTGGCAGGTTTGTATCGTTAGGAAAAATATAAATTACTTACAAATTTGTCATCTGTTCCATCACTTTATACAAACCCTTTCATTCTTTATGCGTAAGACTTACCCTAAGGTGGGTGGAAGTCCTAACCAACTGGCTGGTTTTTCATCCGTGGTGCTCCTCCGTGCTAAGCACAAGCTTATAGAGAACTCGTCCTGACACCTCGCTAGATTGTGTGATAACTAAGCAATGTGACTTGTACAGCTAAGAATTCTTAGAGTCATATGACTTCCTTGAACAAACCAATGGACATTGACCAATTCCCAAATCACTAGGGGAAATGGGGACTTAACAAATATATGAACATATCTCAGGTTATACAAGGAAAATGGTTTTTACCAGCAGACAGCGGAGGACAACTTGCAGTGTACCGTAGGTGATGTGCCCCAAGAGAGGGCAAGATAAAAGATGCCAGTCACTCTTATCATTCCGCATAGACTTATCCCAAGTAACATCTGCCTTCAATCAAACCATCTGCTACTTGTCCGATCAAGGAGCTTGAGGTGTTTAAACCACTTATTGTGCAGCCACCACAGGACCGATGGAGAATATCTCCATGTTCCTATGGGTTACGTCTTGCAGGTAATGGGCGGTGAAGGTCGTCGGACGCTTTCACACACCCGCTTGCAGAACCTCCGCCAGAGAGTAGTTTTTCTTAAATGCTAGGGACGTACTTATGCCCCTAACACCGTGAGATCTTGGTTTCCATGATCGTGGAGGAGAGTCAGGATTCAAGGCTTGATTTATGACTGTGAATCCACGCCAAGGTCGTGTTTTTTGTGACTCTCCTCTTATCCTTCCCCATGCTGAAAAAAATTCTGTTGACTCAGGGATGAGCTCCTGAAGTTCGTTTGAGGTAACATCTCAGCGCCGTCACTGGGCATAAAAGCAGTTGACCTGGGACATCGGTTATGTTACGGAGACTCTCAATCCAGAAGGGCACAAATCTAGGATGCGCTACTGCCGTAATTTGAGTCTTTGCAACAAACTCAGGGAAAAAGCCGAGCATTACCTGTCGTAAGAAAGACAGTGCAATTCACTGACTCTCTTGGCCGAGGCCAGGCCAAGCAGGAAAACCGTTTTAAGCATCAGGTGAAGATTTGATGCCCAACATAGCGGATCATAAGGCACTCCTTCCAAGGATCTCAGTACACAAACTACATTCCATGGAGGCGGTCTAACTTCTGACTGAGGACAGGTACGTTCGAAACCCTGTATGAGGAAAGACCATTCCAACGAAGAGGAAATATTAGCTCCTTTCAGTTCAAAGGCAAGGCTAAAAACTGAGAGGGTAGCCTTTCACTGCTGACACCAAGAGGAGTTTTTCCTCCGGGAGGTAAAAGAGAAACTCCACTATCACTGGGATAGTGGCATCAAGAGAGGCCATACCTCTTCCATAACACCAACTACAGAAGACAGCTCACTTTGCTTGATAGACTGCAGCTGAAGATTCCCAAAGGTAGCCGTACATCCTTTTTGCACACCTCTCTTAGATACGAGACGCTGGATAACCTCCAGGCATTAGGTCGTAGGGATTCTATGGCTTTGTGATAAATCTTCACGTGCAGTTGTCTAAGTAGATTGTGATGTGAAGGGAGCTCCATTGCCATGTCTGTGAGCAGATGTATCAGGTTTGGATACCTTTCTGCATGGTGCCACAACAGAGCTATGAGGGTCATCGACAGGTTTTTGGATGCCCTTACCTTGTTGAGTAGTCTTCTTACTTGGCAAAAAGGGGAGGAGGGGAATGAGTAAACATCTACCGTGTGTTGTCCCATTAATATTAGAAAGCATCTTGATCAAAGTGCTTAGGGATCTAGTAACGGCGAGCAGTACATCGGAAGCTGGTTATTCAGAAGTTGCGAACAGGTCTACTGTCTGCAAACCCCACAAAGTCAGGACTTTGTTGGCTACCTGACAATTCAAAGACTACTCAGAGCCAACTACCTGAGTCGCTCTGCTCAGATTATCCGTCAGAACATTTCTCTTGTCCGGGATGAAACAGGATAAAACAGGCTGATAGGGCTACCAAGTTGTCTTATGCCCATCTTACCCTTTCCACAACTAAATGGCATAGGTTCTGTGTAAAGGTACCTCCTTGTTTGTTTATATATACCACTAACGTGGTGTTATCAATCATCAACACAATGGAGTGTCCTGAAAGTAGCTGTTGGAACTGCTGGAGGGCCAGAAAAGCTGCCCTCATTTCTAGGAGGTTTGTGTGGCAATGTTGCTCCTACTCAGACCAGAGTGACGGAGGCTGTGTGATGCGACATGTGAGGCCCCCCCCCCCCCATTCATTTGAAGCATCTGTGAAGAGCATCAATTCTGGGGGGGGGGGAGAAGACCTGCCCCCCTCTGAGGAGGTTGGCATCTGATATCCACCACCTCAGGAACTCTCTTTTCCTTGGGATCTATCCGGACCTGAAGACCAGATGGGTTCTTGTGCTAAACCCAGCTGGACTTCAGCTGCCACTGAAGAGACCTTATGCGTAGTCGTCCCTTGGTCACTAGGTGCTCCAAGGAGAACAGGTGTCCTATTACACGAACCCACCAATGGCTGGAAGCGAGTCTAGAAACAAGAAGGGGCTTGCTTCCTTCTTCAGTCTCTCTATTCTGCTATCTTGAATGGAAAGAATTTGCCTAGTCTGGTGTCTAGAAGCATTCCTAAGTATACCAGTTTTTGCGTCGGCTGCAGGGATGTCTTCTTGAGATTATCTACAATCCCCAGATCGCGGCAAAACTCGAGAAGTCTGTCTCGGTGTTGGAGAAGGGTCGCCACCGAGTCTGCTAGATTCAGCCAGTCGTCCAATTACCTGAAGAGACGAATGCCGTTCTTGTGAGCCCAAACTGACACCAGGGAGAAAACCCTTGTGAAAACCTGTGGTGCTGCCGACAGGGCAAAACACAGCACCTTGAACTGGTATTGCCGATTGTCTAGGATGTTCCTAAAATACTTCCTTGATGATGGACAGACTGGGATCTGGAAATATGCTTCCTTTAAATCTAGTGTTATCATGCAGTCCTTGGGTCTGACTGCTTTCTGACTGTGTCTGTCATCTCCCTTTGGAATGGAGTTTGTTGAACAAACTTGTTCAGGGAGGAGGGGTCGATGACTGGTCTCCAACCTCCAGAAGCCTTCTCTACAAGATAGCGTCAACTGTAGAAGCTTGGAGACCTGTCTAGTACCTCTTGTAGAGCATCCTTCTCCAGCATGGTCTGGACTTCAGCCCTGAGGGCCTGTTCCTTCACAGATCCCTTCGTGGTATAACTCAATGGAACTGGTTGTCGAGTTAATGGCTGGAGTAATAGTGGGAACAGGATGTGATAACCTTCCCGTAGTATGAAGACCGTCAAAGAATCAGTCCCTGGTGCCAACTACCTCAGCCACCGGCTCTGCAGGCATCCTCCCACTGGTGAACAAGTGGGAGGACTGCCCTACCTCGCGGGGTTGTCCACACCCACCTCCTCTTCCTCCTTGTCCCCATTTTCCTCATTTGCTTCCCTTGCTCTGCTCTCTAGTAGGAAAGGGCTCCTTTGCAGACATCTTGGAAGCACCTGAACTCCTTGGTGTTCCCCCTGAGATCTTACAGGAGGTGGTCTCTGAACTGGAGGGGCTGTGTGTAGGGTTGTGTTGTCATGGCCCTTTGGAGAAGGGAGTCCTGGTTAGCTTTTCTCCAACAATCTACCACCTTTTCAATGTCTTCTACATTGAACAGCAAGGGATCTTCCATAGATGAGGTGCGTAGTTTGAGTGCTTCCACTCTTGGCTCTTGCTTGTGGAACTTGTCAATCACTGCATCTCCTCATTTGAGGACCCAATTAGACCTCAGGTTCACTACCTGCTAGGCTGGGAACTTGATGATTCTCGTTCCTGAGAGCAGGAAGGTTGACATGGCCTCCCTCTTATGCTCTTGGGACCAGTTTTCCATAGATCGAGCCACGAAGTAGCTTGCATGGCCTATTTCACAACTCTACATGTTCCAGGCATCGCTCGCCAAAAATTTCATAGGTATGGCCACCAGCTTCTGATATGTCATACCATTGGTCAGAGGAACTATTGCTGGGTTAAGAGGTAATGCTGCTAGAAATTCCTCCACGATCTCATAGGAGGTAATGGTACTAGGATTCCTCCATGGTCTCATAGCAGGTAATGCTGCTAGAGATTCCTCCATGGTCTCATAGGAGGTAATGCTGCTAAAGATCCCTCCATGATCTCATAGGAGGTAATGCTGCTAGAGATTCCCCCATGTTCTCATAGGAGGTAATGCTGCTAGAGATTCCTCCATGGTCTCATAGGAGGTGATGCTGCTAGAGATTCCTCCATGATCTCATAGGAGGTAATGCTGCTAGAGATTCCTCCATGATCTCATTGTATTTCCTCTGTTGAACAAACGGAGGAGGAAGGAGTTTTTCTGAATTGCTTGTCCGGAAGGACAGAACCTCCAATGATTTGAGAGTACACATTCTTTTTAGCACTCTTCAGCCCCCTCGACCAGGCTACGCTGCCCTGGTCTTGGTGGGTTTCTGGGTGCTGTACAGAATGTCTGAGACAGTGTCTGCCTTAAGGGAGAGCAGTGGATGGGTCCTCTATCCTGTTGATGGCCCTGATACACGCCAGGACCTGCCAGAAAGCGTGAACCGCCTGGTGTTCAGCAGCCAAGATCTTTGGGCTCCTGGCCCTAGGCAGCATCTCCTCATGCCCTGAGTCCAGATCGGGGTCTTCTACCCATGAGCTTGCATCCATGCAAGCCAGGGGCATGTCGACATAATGATGCCAGGCAGGGACTCTTGAATTCGAGGGGAGATCCTTGTCTGCTGTTATTTCTGTGTTTCTTACCGAACTCGGCATGCTCTGCCCTTGGATTAGTGCCACAGCCCTTGATGCCCAGTTCTTTGGAACCGTTTTTGTATCCTTTATCTCCCTAGGATGAGAAATGAATTCAGAGAGTAAAGAGATTCTCTTCATTCCTTTAGATTTGGATGAGCTCGAAACACAAGTGGGTGGAGAGTTGCTAGAGGGCTGGGCCTTCTCCACAGGAAGGGGGGAGTACTCTGGACAGGTCAGACAATCTCAATCGGAAACAGACGTTAGTTCTCAGTCAGGAAGATCTCCCTCAGTGTTCTCGAGCCCCTACTGGTTCGAGGGTGAAGAGCATGTCGCCAGGGAGAGGTGTTGCATGTCTCTGTTGCCTCCCCTTCTTCCAAGTTATTATCGGAGTCAACTCTGACGTAGAGAAGTCCAGTTGCAGCTTCCTACATTCTAGATTTGGAAGCTTGCTCTCCTTGGCTGATTGTATGGGAGAAATGCCTGGGGGGTGCCTACTGTTATGTTAGCACAGTGCTCCTTTGTCTTGGGTTGGAAGGAGGAGAGGTGTACATCAAGGAGCTCGATGCCTACAACGTTATCTACCGAACGCTTGTCATTGTTAGGGTCGCAGTTGAATCTTTTCCTAAAGGAACCTGCATGGTACTGGCTACCATTTGCTGGACTGCTCTCACCAACTCATGGAACCATGGCCTGTCCTTGCTGAATGAAGGAACGCCCATTGGGGCACTTTGAGAGAACTTGTGTTCCGTAGTTTGTTTATGAGGAGCTCGCTGTGGAAAACCTTGTGACCTGTCATCGTCATCTCTTCTGGGAGGCATTCGCTTACACTTTATTGAGTGAATGCGCACAGGTACACTCCTGCTCTGCTCTGGCCGTACAAACCAGAATTCGTGGACAACTACTGCTGGAAGGTGATCTCTTGGCGAGTGCGCTCTCCTTTCCTGGTGAACAAGTTCCACTGGTAAACAGCTGGTCGTGGGGTAATACTCCCTCGCTCGTGATTGTATGCTGGAATTACACGCTCGTGCATTGTTGAAGTACGGCTTATAGTCAGATGTCTGTGCGCATGCTTAAGTTCGCGTAGATTATTGTTGGAGAGAGAAACTTGCCCTTGCACCTTAACTGATGGATGGGTACGCAACGATGTGCATGGCTTTCTCGCTGAACTGCGGTCTACTCTGCTCCGAGGGTCAACTTGATCATAGGCGGCTGGCAAACACTCTGGTTCACGTAGATTGTTGTCAGCAGTTCTCGCTTGAATCGGGTTTCCCTAGCCATGACCCGGGGCTACACATCTGTCACTCATCAATACTCTCACAGGAGTATGGCGAGCATTCCAGCATTTGGATTTGCTACAGGGACTGGATGAGGAATACTGTATGATGAGTGTGATGAGTCTGACGAACACGACGACGAAGGATACGCACTACCTCGTCGTCTTGCTCCGACAAGCCTACTTCTGATGGGCTAGAAAAAGTTATGGACGCATCCGAAACCCTTTTCATCATGCTATGCTCCCCCTTAAGAAGGACAGGATGATGCTTTGGACTTCACAAACCCTCTGCAGGCTGTGCATCCTCAGATCGATGAAGAGCGTCGTCGTCAGCGTCAGCAAGACCAAAGTCAAACTTCGGGTCGCCCCATTTATTCTTCCCGACTGAGCACTCCGAGGAGTGTTACTCCAAACATGCCCTTGCACAAGTGCCGAGGCTGCCTTTGCAAACAGTGACAGAGAGGGAGAGGAAACAGAACCAGGCCGGGACACTAAAGAAACTGCCGGTGCAATATCTTCACTCCTTCAGAGTCTGCTGGTGTGCGCTTCCTCTGTTCCCCGAACTAGCTCAACTCCAGATGACCTTCCTTCGACGGGGGACCAGCAATCCTTAAGGAGGACCAAAGTTGCAGAATGTCGGCAACGGAGAAAGACTCCCCTTTGGCAGAGGGAAGCAATGCTTCACTAGGGGAAGCAGCGGCATCCTCTAATCCTAGGGGTTGTCTGGGGGGTCAAACAGTCACTACTTCTACTTGATCGTTCCCCAGGGAAGACCAAGCAAGAAGTCGCGTGAAGAGATTGAGACGATGTAGAAGGAAGTCGAGGTTTCTTTGCATTCGAGGATGACCCCGAAGGTGAAGAATCCCTCTTAGACCTCTTCTTACGTAGTCTGCCAAATCTCTCCCATTGGGAGGATGGCCACTCCCAACCCTCTGCATAAGGCGAGTCCTGCCTACGCGAGTATCCTCTGCAGCAGTATCAGGTCCAAGACAAGTCCGTATGCTGAACCTGAAACGTAACAGTCACACCTACAAAGAGAAAAAGAGAGAAAAAAGATTAGTCAAATAGCCAGTCAAAAGTTTTAATGGTAGAGAGTGCCAGCGTCCACTCTCGACAGAGCCAAAAGCAAAAGTGACAATAGAACACAGGTGTGTGTGCGTGAGTGAGGTAGGCAGTTCTACCCCATAACACCCCTACCCCTGCCTCAACTAGCGGTGGGTAGCTATACCTCGCTAAAAGTCTTATGGCTAGTCTTCCAGCTTTGCCTAAAGTATATTTCTTATAAAGAGTGAAAGGGTTTCTATTTGGTGACACAACAAATGTAAAATCAAATATTAAAAAGATAAACAACATACCATCTCTATTTGACAGAAGGGACACTAGACCACTTAAGCAAGTGTCTGTTACTTCCCTAATATTTGAAGCACATCTGTAAAAGAAATACTTTAATCAAAAACTTTATCTTTGGTTTTAAAATGTATCTTTGGTTTAAATTTTCCTTTATAAAATTTTTACTAATTAGAGCCGAAAAGAGGTTATAAATATTCAAACTGAATTAGTTTTACTCAATGATAATTTCCATTGATGTCGAATTTAATCATTCTTGTTAAATACCGACAAAACCTATATAGTAACAATGATTACACATGAAAGAATAGTCACCTTCCAATGGCTTGAATAGTTGCAGCAACAAATTCCTTATCAGAAGACCCTATGTAAGTCTGAAACTCACGTAAAATGACCGATATGTTGGTATCTGTTGCCAAATTGGTAAGCACCTGAAAACATAAAAGTGAAATATTTGTGATATATTAAAAAGGTTTGTGAAGCATTATTTTTACATAGTTATGGATACCTATCAACTGAATTAAATGAAATATCACAGAAACTATCTCACAGGTCTGTAGTAAGTGAATGGAAAGAAAGGGGCATTGGGTGATCTTTAGTATTAAGTTGCTATCATTACACTACTAACAGTACTTTGAGAAAGATATCTGACATCTATAAATGATAAGGATGAATTGGGTAATGCTGTAACCTTTGTACCATAGTCTTCTACTGTCTTGGAGTAGAGTTCTCTTGCTTGAGGTTACACTTGGGGACACAATTCTACCTTATTTCATTTCTTCTTGCTTTTTTGAAATTTTTATGATTTTGAGATTTATTTTCATATATTTAGAATATTTTATTTTAATTTGTCCATTACTTCTCTTGTAGTTCATTTCCTTATTTCCTTTACGCACCGAGCTATTTTCTCTGTTGGAGCCAAGTATAGCATTCTGCTTTTCCAACTTGGGTTGTAGCTTAGCTGGTAATAATAATAATAATAATAATAATAATAATAGTAATAATAATAATAATAATAATAATAATAATAATAATAGTAATAATAAATATCCTATTAGCCAATATTACCCAATAACTTTAAAACATGAGTCAAAATACTCTTTCATTGGAGTGGCCACAACTGTGGGCATTTAATGATATAAATATTATGTTTTACTTAATAATCCACAGTTATTACTTTAATTTGTTTAGTTATCATCATCATTATATTTTGATAAGATATTAAATCCTTCAGTGATTTCAGCAGCTTACAATGAAATGTTTAGAATATCATCAACACCCTTATCATCATCATTTTCATTATACTAATCAACTAATTGTTTATCAATGCCAACCAGTTAACATTTCAACAGCTGGTTTGACATATTAAAAATTCTAGCCAATCTAGTATCTATGCAAGTGCCATGTCCTTGATGTGGCCTGTCAATTGCCCCCACCTGGTCCTATCTCTAGCTTTCTTTAAAAATTGTCCATCTGTTACATTCTAATTTACATCCTCCAGTAAGCTGTCCAGAAACATTTTCGTTTGTCAGCCTCTTGCTCTTCTCTCCTCTATCTTTCCTGTCTGGCACAAAAGTTTGATCTTTTCTCTTCATATTCAATGTAAAAAAAACATATTTCAGATTCACTATTTTCAAAGTCTATATTATCTAACATAAAAGACTAGAGATATTAAATTGCTAGTAGAAAGAGGTTAATTTTTTCTACTCACAGCAATTGCAACTTCATCAGTATCATCATTTTCATTAATGTCTACAGCAATCCAACATAGTTTATCTTTTATTCCAACTTCATATAATTTTTGGGGGAATGAAAACTTGTACTGTATTGTTAAGCAAAGGGATTTTTTAGGAGAGCAATTTTAAAAATTTCTCCTAACATACTGAAAATTCATAATTTTTGCGGTTGGATATTATTAACCTTAACTCCTGACCATACTGCAGCCACTTAAACTCTGAAAACAGATGAATTCTTAGGTAGAAAATTGACTAGCACTATTTGAAAATAATAGGATTCTCAAAAATCTATTATTTCCATACTTATATCAGAATCATAACCTATTGATTCATAAAAGAAAGCTTTACAACCCTAAAATAAAAATATATAAATCTCATTTGAAATCTCACCCCTAAAAAGGATCAACCACATCAGTTTTACTCTGCCACATCAGCTTGTAGGACATTGGTAGGTTGGCTGAGATGCATATTTGTTGTCTCGAAGCTAAATTAGGTTTAAATCAAGACTTATTAAGAAAGGGAAGAAATTTTTCTTCGAAAATTGCTTGCCTTAAAATAATAAACAACGATTCAACATTCAAATCGTATTTCCTTTACCTAAGAGAGTATCCAAAATATAAGACTTGGTAATGGTACAATAGGTGAACCTCTATACGACAAGGGATTACTATACACTCCAATGTTAAGTTTGTTTCTGGAATCTGACATGATATCAATAATGACTCATCAAATATCTATCTGTTCTAACAGAAGTCATTTCATTGCCATGAGATTCATTATTCATAAATTATACAGAAAAATAAGTAAAACAGACAGTTGCTTCTATTACATCTAAATAAATTGAAAAATGCTCTTTAATGTTCACTAATTTATACAACAATGAATTCCTACCTCTAATTTCAGAGCCTTTATGTGAGTTGGGTCACAAGACCTGACAAAGAAGCTCTTGAGGTACGGCTCAAACATCCCCTGTAAATAAGAGAAAGTTTTTAATGGCAATACACTGATAAACAATATACATATTCTCATTGTATTTGGAATATCAAATACATTTCAGTTTTATTTCCTACAGAAGGTCTGCAACTTACAAACATTCGGAGATACAAATCTCAGATATTGCAAAAGTTCATAATGGAATACTGTAACAAAATAATAATATATATATATATATATATATATATATATATATATATATATATATATATATATATATATTAATGCAGTAAATAAGATGACATTTTCAACACGAAATGTGACTATTTGTCGACTTTTGCAACTAAGAATCGTAGGCGTGTGAGTTAGGTGAAGTCTATCCTAGGCCAAAATTCAACACAATTCGAATTACAAAGTTTGTAAGTTGAGGACATTCAGTATATTAATTTGACAAAGCTACAATTGAATACAATTTACACAATACAAGTTGTGCTAGCTTTATCTTCAACTTTGGTGTCCCTACAGTACAGTGCAATATCAGTGTATGATAGAATGTGTGGTAATGAAGGCATGAGAAACTACTGTTTTCAAACTATAGTTCATGCTACCTTTGAATATATTCATATGGATTCACGAGTGCAAATCATACATCCTAAAAGTTTCTTTCCTGAATTAGACAGTACTGTATACTTTCTAAAGACATATTTGAGATGAGTAAAAATGCTTTTGAAACAATGATATCAATCAATTTATCTAAAGTGAATTATCTCTCTACCTCCTGTCCAATAATCAAAGCACTTTCACCTTGCATAATATCATCATAAGTTTAACCTGACCACCAAGACTAAAAATATTTAATTATATAATCACAAAAGGTTTAATTATCTAATTCAAAAGTTTAATTTCTATTCTATTAATACTTTACAATAACAATCTTCAATTTAATAATAAAATCTGGATAAAACCATATTCAAAACCGACACCTGTTGATTATCAATACACTAAGGGAAAAATATGAATGAATTAGATTCTTTTAGTTTCATCAATTTATATTGAAATATTTGAACAGTGGTAAACATCAAACTCTATATCAAGTGTATATACTGTATTACCATACAGACAATATAAGGAAAAGATAAATTATATCCAGAGCTAATATAGCGTGTAAATTTCTTTACATGAGCAAATTTTAACTTTGCAATTATGTAATCTTTCTATGGCTGGAAAATTAAATTTCCTTACCTTTCAATGCATAAAAAATACAATTTATCATCTTTCACTACCGACAAAAACAAAATTTTATTAATAAAAAATATTAACTCTCTACACTCCTCACCTGATGTTCATAATGCTTCTCTCTTGAAGCTCGGTTTATATCGATGTTTACAGCAAAGGTAATAATATCCTGTTTTCTTTCCTATTTAAACTTACTCCTGAGGGACATTATTAATTGAATCTTATGGCTAATGACAATAACCAAAGTATTATCACTAATTTTGTCTTTCAGTCTCCAAGTCAAAACTAATCTCCTGTCCTCTTGACATCAATTGGGGAGGAGGTTAGTTGTGTATATGAACATCAGGCGAGTAAAAAAATGATATTTTGATTATAAAATAAATTTTTGAATATACTTACCCGGTGAATATATAGCTGCAACTCTGTTGCTCGACAGACAAACTCTACGGAAAAACTCGCCAGCGATCGCTACACAGGTTGCGGGTGTGCCCAACAGCGCCATCTGTCGACCAGATACCCAGCTCTTATGTAAACAAAGACTCAATTTTCTCCTCGTCCTACTGCGTCTCTATTGGGGAGGAAGGGAGGGTCATTTAATTTATATTCACCGGGTAAGTATATTCAAAAATTTATTTTATAATCAAAATATCATTTTTAAATATTTAACTTAGCCGGTGAATATATAGCTGATTCACACCCAGGATGGTCGGTAGAGACCAGTAATATATGTTTACATTTCATGAGCTAAGAGTTTTTTATTTCATTTTAGAAGTTATCAAAATAACAAAAACAAAATAAATAGGTACCTGGTAAGGAAGTCGACTTGAACAATTACTCTGCCTTTTAAGTACGTCTTCCTTACGGAGCCTCGCGATCCTCTTAGGATGCTGATCGACCCCTAGGAGCTGAAGTATCAAGGGTTGCAACCCATACAACAGGACCTCATCAAACCCCTAATCTAGGCGCTCTCAAGAAATGACTTTGACCACCCGCCAAATCAACCAGGATGCGAAAGGCTTCTTAGCCTTCCGGACAACCCATAAAAAAACAACATTTCAAGAGACAGATTAAAAGGATAAGGAATTAGGGAATTGTAGTGGTTGAGCCCTCACCCACTACTGCACTCGCTGCTACGAATGGTCCCAGTGTGTAGCAGTTCTTGTAAAGAGACTGGACATCTTTCAAGTAAAATGACGCGAACACTGACTTGCTTCTCCAATAGGTTGCGTCGAATATACTTTGCAGAGATCTATTTTGTTTAAAGGTCACGGAAGTTGTTACAGCTCTAACTTCGTGCGTCTTCACCTTAAGCAAAGTTCGGTCTTCCTCACTCAGATGTGAATGAGCTTCTCGTATTAACAATCTGATAAAGTCTGACCAAGCATTCTTTGACATAGGCAAGGATGGTTTCTTAACTGAACACCATAAAGCTTCAGATTGGCCTCGTAAAGGTTTAGTACGCTTTAAATAGAACTTAAGAGCTCTAACAGGGCATAAGACTCTTTCTAGTTCATTGCCTACGATCTCCGATAAGCTGGGGATATCGAAAGATTTAGGCCAAGGCCGGGAAGGCAGCTCATTTTTGGCTAGAAAACCAAGTTGCAGCGAACAAGTGGCTTTTTCTGACGAAAATCCTATGTTCTTGCTGAAGGCATGAATCTCACTGACTCTTTTAGCCGAGGCTAAGCATACCAGGAAAAGAGTCTTAAGAGTGAGATCTTTCAGGGAGGCTGATTGTAACGGCTCCAACCTGTCTGACATGAAGAATCCTAGTACCACGTCTAAATTCCATCCAGGGGTAGCCAAACGACGCTCCTTGGTGGTCTCAAAAGACTTAAGGAGGTCTTGCAGATCTTTATGTTTGGAAAGATCTAAGCCTCTATGCCGGAAGACCGATGCCAACATGCTTCTGTAGCCCTTGATAGTGGGAGCTGAAAGGGATCGTCCTTTTCTCAGGTATAAGAGAAAAACAGCTATTTGAGCTACAGAGGTACTGGTCGAGGATACAGAAACTGACTTGCACCAGTCTCAGAAGACTTCCCACTTCGATTGGTAGACTCTAATGGAAGACGCTCTCCTTGCTCTAGCAATCGCACTGGCTGCTTCCTTCGAAAAGCCTCTAGCTCTCGAGAGTCTTTCGATAGTCTGAAGGCAGTCAGACGAAGAGCGTGGAGGCTTTGGAGTACCTTCTTTACGTGTGGCTGACGTAGAAGGTCCACCCTTAGAGGAAGACTACTGGAAACGTCTACTAACCATCGAAGTATCTCGGTGAACCATTCTCTCGCGGGCCAGAGGGAAGCAACTAACGTCAACCTTGTCCCTTCGTGAGAGGCGAACTTCTGCAGTACCTTGTTGACAATCTTGAACGGTGGGAATGCGTAGAGATCCAGATGTGACCAATCTAGGAGGAAAGCATCTATATGTATTGCTGCTGGGTCCGGGACTGGAGAGCAATAGATTGGAAGCCTCTTGGTCAGCGAGGTTGCAAAGAGATCTATGGATGGTTTACCCCAAGTGGCCCAAAGTCTCTTGCACACATCCTTGTGGAGGGTCCATTCGGTTGGAATTACTTGCCCTTTCCGACTGAGACAATCTGCTATGACGTTCAAGTCGCCTTGGATGAACCTCGTTACTAGGGAGATGTCTTGACCTTTTGACCAGATGAGCAGGTCCCTTGCGATCTCGTACAACGTCAGTGAGTGGGTACCTCCTTGTTTGGAGATGTACGCCAAGGCCGTGGTGTTGTCCGAGTTAACTTCCACCACTTTGCCTCGAAGGAGAGACTTGAAGCTTTTCAAGGCCAGATGTACTGCCAACAGCTCCTTGCAGTTGAAATGCATGCTCCTCTGACTCGAGTTCCACAGTCCTGAGCATTCCCGACCGTCTAGTGTCGCGCCCCAGCCCACGTCCGATGCGTCCGAGAAGAGAACGTGGTTGGGAGTCTGAACAGCCAGGGGAAGACCCTCTCTTAGGTTGATATTGTCCTTCCACCAAGTCAGACAAGACTTTATCTTTTCGGAAACCGGGATCGAGACCGCTTCTAGCGTCTTGTCCTTTTTCCAGTGAAAAGCTAGATGGTATTGAAGAGGACGGAGGTGTAGTCTTCCTAGTGACACAAATTGTTCCACGGATGACAGCGTCCCTACCAGACTCATCCACAGCCTGACTGAGCAGCGTTCCTTCTTCAGCATCTTCTGGATGGATAGCAGGGCTTGATCTATTCTGGGGGCTGATCGTCTTGTTGTTCAGCAACGTCCTCATCAGAGGGTTCCTCATCCGAAAACTGATGAGGAAACGGCAACGGAGTGGGCAACGTCTGGCTCGCTGAGTCCGGTCGCACTGGTGCATGCGTGACGGAGCCGGACGCAACATCATGGAACTGCTGCACAGTCTGTGAACTGTCAACAACCATGGGTGCGCGAGGAAGCACAGCGTCAACCCGAGACTGTCTAGACCGTCTGGGTTGTGCAGTCAACACCCTACCGGGTTGCTGAGGTTGACGCACTGCGTCAAAACAAGTCACCTCTGCTGGTTGTTGAACGTCCTGAACGTCAACAACCACCTCCGAGCGTCGCTTAACGTCAACGTGCGGCTGGCAACCCACACTGGGTCGCATCGGTGGAGGAACCACCTCAACTGGCAGACGCGAGTAGGTTACCTCAGCGTCAACAGGGCGCACAACCGACCGGTTGGAAGGTTGTTGGCCAGAAGGTTCGGTAGCAACCTTCTCCGCATTAAAGTCCTCTATCAAGGACGCAAGCTTGGACTGCATGTCTTGCAGCAAAGCCCATTTAGGGTCTACGGGAGCAGGTACGGCAACAGACGGGGTTAGCGACTGAGGCGGTACCGCTTTCCATCCCTGAAAGCCTTGTTTATGCATGACATAATTGTACAGCAAAACTTCAAAGGCTCGAAAACAGCTGTGAAGTTGACCTGTAAAAAACTTGGAGCGTCTCCTGGCCAGGCGCCAGGGAGAGTCTACGAGATTTGAGAAGTCTATCTGGGCAGAGGCATGAACTCCCAAGCCGAGAACTTCTCTCGTGTCATATCAGACTCTCGCTCTATAAGCCAGTTTAAAAGAAGGGAAAGCAATGGCTGTATCCCCCAAACTCCTCCTGGTGAAAAACCAGTCGCCTAGCCAACGTAAAGCTCTCTAGGAGAGCGAGAGAGCACTAGCTTAAAAACAACGGCTTCGAAGTAGCTAGGCCTAGTGTAAGCTCTGACGTTTAGGCGAACGAGGAGCAGCAGTTACAAAAAGATCCGGACAAAGATCCTTAAAAAAAATCATCATGATTTAATTAAAGTCCATAGGGGGCTAAGCAGCTTTAGGCTCCTTTCCATCTGACAGAGTCCTCAAGGGAATATCAGTAGGAGGGGGAACAGCAACTTCCTCATCTACAGGAACCTTGTCCGATAAAAGCTGAGTCTCAAGCAAGGGAGAGACCTACCGTGGTGGCAATGCTTTACAAGCAGAGTCCACACTCACTGGTGAATTAGTAGCGGACCAGAACGCAACGTCATGTAACTGCTTGACAGTCTGTGAACTGTCAACAACTACAGGTGCGTGAGGACGCACAGCGTCCACTCGAGACTGCTTTGACTGCCTAGACTGAGCAGTCAAAACAACTCTAGAATGCGGAGGTTGACGCACAGCGTCAAAACAAGTCAACTCCGATTGTTAGTGAACGTCTTGAACGTCAACAGGAGCATCAGCAAGTGGTCTAACGTTCAAATGCGGCTGAAAAACCACACGAGACCGCATCGAGTGTGGTTCTAAACAACCTGACTGACGTGACTTAGCTACGCCAACGTCAACAGTAAGCACAAAGGAACGTTAGGTTGGCTGAAAGCCAGGATATCGATGAGATAAACGGCTAGACTCAACGGACTAATCGGCAGAATAGTCTTCCATAAGGGAGGCAAGCATATTCTGCATATCTTGCCATACAACCCATTAAGGATCAACGGAAATGGTTGTGGTAAGAGACGAGGGTAACGTCTGTGACCGCAACACTTTGCCAACAAAAAAGACTCTCGGAGTCTGTGTTACGCTTTTGTTAGGCGGCGAGCAGTTATCCGATGACTGCATAGGGTCAGAGCTGTCCTAATGGCTGTAACCAGGACGCTGGACCTGTCCTGAAAGGACTGACTTTCGCTTAAGGGCTTCGAAACCTTGTGACAGGTTTCTTATGCGAAAAGCCTTCGGATGACGAGGAGAAAAAACGTCTCTCTCGTCTTATGGTAGGGGAGATCTTGGTAAGATACACCCGATACCATAGAGGGAAACATCTGTTCGTTGATCAAGGCCTCTCGAACCCATAAGTCGTTCGACATTACTTCTCCCCTGGGCTTGGGAGCATGCAAGAGGTCCCGGACTAGGTGAACGACAGGCACGAACAGACGAACCCTCGGACGCAACACTGTAACACTTTGCGCATATCACTTTATCACTTCGATTTTCTGTTTTGCACTTATTTCACTGAAATCGAAACTTTTACTGATTTCTACCTGAAACACGCAATTCTACCCTTCATTAAAAGGTAGTAATTGCGAAATCAGTCGTATAATGCAAGCTCATTAATACCAGCAAAAAACAGAAAACATATTTTAAGATAAAAAATTCAGTGGCTGGGAAAGAGACTAAACACTAGTTCATATAAACTACGTTTTCAATCTCTCACCGCATATAGCCTGGGGACGAGAATAAAAAAACTAAAAACGTTTTATCCTTCCTCCCCGTACAGAGACTAGGGACGAGAGTAACTCGAGAACAACGTTACCCGCTTGAACGGAACGTTTTTTCTCCTCTCTCTCCCTCCGTCTCTATCTCTCTCTCTCTTTCTCTCTTGATTTCGCACCTAAGAGAAGAGCCCAATTATATCTCGTCAAAAAAACATGTTATTTGACTAAAGGAAAAAACTGAAAGGTTTTTCAAATAAAAAGTTCCTTTAAAATAGAATTTAAAACATTTAAGCTAAGAAAGAATGAACAAAACGTCAGAATCGATTTACTCTTACTGCAAAGTGAAACCGTGATACACTCTCTCTCTCTATCGTAACGATAGAGCGCATGTTGAACGTCCTGAACGTCAACAACTGCGTAGCATAAATAAACTAAACGTTAGTTCATCTTTGAAAACAGTACGAAGACTATCAAAGAAAATCTTTCATAAAATATTACATTTAAAAAGTTTTAAATCCTTAGCTCTTTAAAAGCTATTTACGATATAAAGGGCTCAACGTTGATTAACTTCGGTTTCCAAGTTAGGACCGCCTACTCTCAGGAAAGGTCGCATATAAACAAAACATTAAAATTTATTTTTATATGTTTATAATAAATGGAAAGTTAATCGAAGAGGCCTAATAAAGGCGGAGAGATATAAAATATATAGAGGAAAATCTATAAATAATTTATAACGTGATAAGATAATTACTAAAAGCCTAAACACACTTCCGTCTAAGGGAAGGGTCGGCCATTTAAAAGTGAAAGAAAGTCCATACTCTCTTTGTCACCATAATTAAATCTATCCAAAACGAGTTCAAGATTTAAGATGAAGATAAAACACCTGCATTGCGAAAGCTCAAAACCAGAATATAGTACTTCACCAATATGATGTGAAAAACTCCAGTTTAGCAACAGCGAGTAAAGTACGTCTTGTCGACACGTCGACAGAGAGAAAATTGAGTCTTTGTTTACATAAGAGCTGGGTATCTGGTCGACAGATGGCGCTGTTGGGCACACCCGCAACCTGTGTAGCGATCACTGGCGAGTTTTTCCGTAGAGTTTGTCTGTCGAGCAACAGAGTTGCAGCTATATATTCACCGGCTAAGTTAAATATTTAAAAAATAATATTAAAATTTTTTTTTCCTACAAAACTCCCTTGTTATTCACATTGCTGACTCCCACAAATTCAAAGTCCTAAAATAATAAACTCATGAAGTACTCTAGACTCGGTTTATATTCTAGTACCTTGGTAAAGAAAATGAGAGATCAAATTTGTTAAAACTTGATAATCATAAAGTGTTCCAAAATACCACTTCATTACTAAATACTTATCTATATACTTTGCTGAACACCATGCATTCAAATGGAAAAATTAACTGTAAGATTAATTAAATATGCACAATAAAAACACACCAACTCTTGTTAAACCACATCACTCGCCGGAACTAGAGCATTTAAAGCTTACCTATCTTGTTAAGCAAACTCTCCTCCGGCCTCACCGGAGTTTGTAAATACGCTTTGCTATGATCTAAGCCTTAGCCCTTAGCTGCGGCTTGGCTTTTATATCTTCACAATTGAATTATTAGCCACAATTGAATTATTCAGAGTATCTCATTATCCTCCGGCGTCACCGGAGGTCGCCCATACACTTCACACTCATATTTGCCTTGCCTTTGGCTAAGACGGCATTATTCAGGACATCTCATTACGCTCCGGCTTCACCGGAGGTCGCCCATACACTTAACACTTATATTTGCCTTGCCTTTAGCTAAGGCTGGTGTTTATATTTATTTTAAGGGCATGTCACTGCTTCCCCGACCCTCGCAGGTCGGCAGATTGCTTTAAGTTATTTATCCTTATGTCATTATCAGACATTAGGTAAATTACAAATATACAAACATTTGGATATTATAGTGCCAACAATGGTTTTGGCCGAATAGCGATTTAAACGTTTGCGATTTAGTCTGTTAGTTTGTACTCGCCCCAGGAAGGCTCGATTTAGACTATATCCTTATTTATTGGTTAAGTTGTCGTTATTCTTCGTTTTTGGTTATTACAATGACTAAAACTTAAAAAGAAAAAGGAAAAATAAAAATAAAATAAAAACAATCAGTTTTATTTTACTTTCCTTATATTATTGTGTGATGTTAGCTTTTATTATGTAACCTTGAGAGTGAGAACATAGGGTGCTCGTTTATTAGCTCGAGTAAGGGAGGTGATTTTCCCGTTCTCCGTTTTTATACGTTCACGAGTTATTCAGGCCTCCTCTTATTATCAGAGTTGATGATAGTACGTTTAATGTTATACACGTTTTATTGATGTGGTTACTGTTAATATAGCTAACACTATTAGTAGGAACGTTGGTGTATGAGTCATTAATTGGGTTCGATTTATACCGACACCCTTAGCTCCGCCTTGAGTTATGTTTAGCTCCGCCTTGAGTTATGTTTAGCTCCGCCTTGAGTTATACGCCGCTATAATGGATACTCATTGGGTGAGAACTAGTCAGATATTTGGAGTGCAACGGTGAAATCCGGCACTCAGACTCCGGCTGAGACCTTTTTGCACACGAACCTTTGTCATGTTTGATCTCAATTACACCTTTCCGGCCCCTTTTTTCATCGAATCTCCGGCTACGCTGGAGATAACTCAAACATTCATTGAGGTTAATGTTATCGTACCGGTGACGGTCACGATCTCACGGGGACTAGCCTTTGCTACCGGATCTCCCATACAAACAGAGATCAAGCAGACGTCCAGAACCGGAGTTAACAATGTGATACCGATGAGGATTTCACAGTTTCATTATTACGGTTTCTTTTTCATCGAATCTCCGGCTTAACCGGATATCGTACAGGCGATCAGCATTGAGGTTAATATTAGATTGCCTCTGGTTCACGTTGTCACTATGACGGACCTTTGTTTGTACCGGGGATGGTTACCGGAGATCCGGTACAGTCGGAGATCACTCAGACCACGGGTGGCCAATCTTTTGTTTTACCTGTGTAAAAAAAAAAAAAAAAAAAAAAAAAAAAAAAAAAAAAAAAAAAAAAAAATAAAAATTATTATTTATGAACGTAACTATGCCTATATTTATGCATGTATTTAATTCTAACTATGTATAAATATGGATTATGCCTATATTTATGCATGTATTTAATTCTAACTATGTATAAATATGGATAAATATCCATACAACATCGTGTTCAAATAGAATTAAATTAATTATGCCTATATTTATGCATGTATTTAATTCTAACTATGTATAAATATGGATAAATATCCATACAACATCGTGTTCAAATAGAATTAAATTAATTATGCCTATATTTATGCATGTATTTAATTCTAACTATGTATAAATATGGATAAATATCCATACAACATCGTGTTCAAATAGAATTAAATTAATTATGCCTATATTTATGCATGTATTCCTGTATTTATGCATATTCAATCCTAACTGTCTAAATATGGCTAAATATCCATACAACATAGTGTTCAAATAGAAATACATTAATTATGCCTATATTTATGCATAGTCAATTCTAACTATGTCTAGATATGGATAAATATCCATACAACATAGTGTTCATATAGAAATAAATTTCCACCCAGTGGCGAATGCGCCAACAGTGTCACATTTCATGAATACAAGTGTCGCACTATACCCCAGAAGATAATACATTAAATAACTTGTCTTTAAAATGGCTTTTTAAGAGTATACAGCTGATCCCAGCCTGTGAATAGGATCGCTAACCAAAGTTCAAGGAACATCCAGACTCATGTCCCCTTTGTGTTACAGAAGGTTCGCCTGCATGGTTCCCATCAGGATGATGATGATTCTCTCTGGCCTGCAAAGAGAGGCTCTCCACCCTTGGGTATCGAAGTTGGGAAGGAATGCTCCATCTAGAGGTCCCTATCTCCTCGGAGTGTCCTCTCTAAGGTTGGACAACGACCCCATGGACGGGCAGGTATGTGGGGATGAGTTTTGAGCCTTCAGCTTTGCAATTACCTACGTCACCGACCTAGGACCATTAAAGGATCCTAATGTTCATGTTACCCTGCATAGACTGTGACGGCTAAAAGCAACACATTCTAAGGAAATCCAAGGGGCTATGACGAGCTCTAAGGTAGGGTGGTGAGCCAGTGCCGTTCAGGAACTCGGATATAGGTGGTACCATAAATCTGGAGGGCATAGACGTCCTCCCTCTGGGGGACCTAGATTTTACTCCCAGGTACTAGAATTCCCATTCAACGGATTCGTTCGATTGAAAGAGATTGCCTTGGTTAGCTTAGACAAGGTACCGAAGGTAACGGTATTATTTCCTAAAGGGCAGGCCCGATCTGTCTGGACCAGGATGTTGTCAGCCTGGGGGGTACGATAATTCCAGGCTCTGCCCTTCCAGTTCGACCTACACGTTTGTTGGTCTGATCGGGTCAGTTGTGGGAAGTACGTTCTGTCTGAGACCTCTATCAGACAGGAATTGATAGTCGGTTTCCCACTCGTCATCACAGCCTTCCTCTGGTTCGACGATTTTGTATCTGACCCCCCATCATCAGGTGGTTTACCTCACTGATTCCCCAGGTACACAGTCCAACTCCGTTGGGATGTTTTGCCTGCATGCAGCCCTAGATCCGAACCCTCAGGCTCCTTTCATGGACACCAGAGAGGAAGCTACAGGAGTAGAAGACAGTCCCGACATCAAGGCGGACCTAGAAAAAAGGGGGCTCGGAGAAGGGAAGGACCTAGATTCACTCCCTCACAACGCGGTGGTCCTGGTAGAGGGAAGACTTTACCACTTTCGTGACCATTGGACTCGGTCTGTGGGATCATAGCATAGTCTCTAACGGTTTGAGATGAAAATGGCCTCAAGGTCCTCCTCCTCCGCCAGTGACCTTCTCCCAGAAATACACTCCCGTCCTGAAAGAGTACACCACAGGGTTACTCAAGAAAAAGCAATCAAACGACTATCTCTTAGGTATGGACCTTACTTCCCCGTGGGACCGTCACCACCTCTGTCGATCTTACCGACCGCTATTAGCTTGCGCCTATAGCTCGAAACTTCTCTTCTTATCTGGGTTTCCACCTAAGCAGGAAAGCCTTTGTGTTCAAGACATACCCTTCGGCCTCAACATTGATCCCAGGATATTCACGAAACTGGGAGAGGCAGTGTTAGAACAACTCAGGAACCAAGAGATACAGATCATTGCTTATCTGGCCGGTTGGCTCATTTGGGCCCGGCCGGCCATAGAAGGTAACAGAGCTACGAAGGAATTTCTTCGATCGCTCGACAACCTGTGATTTCGGGTCAATCTCCATAAGTCTCGCCTGCGACCATCAGGCCACTTAGAATGGTTAGCCATTCAGTGGGACCTTTCGAAGCACACGTTGTCTCTCCCTTCCAAAAGTAAGAGGAATAGGTTCCAAGATCAAGAATTTCTCAAGCACAAACAGGTGTCCAAAGAGCCTAGAAAGTATCCTCGGCCTTTCCCAATTCACTTCAGTAACAGATCTCCTAATAAAAGCCAAACTCAAGACATCAATCGATTTTGGAGAAAGAGAGCTACAGTACCTATAAGAAGACAAGGTCTCGAAGATCCCCTCTGTCGGGAAAATGAGACTACGCCCATGGTCCGAACCGAAGAACCTCTCCAAAGCGGTTCCTCTACAATTCCCACCTCCACAAGTGACATTCCATTCAGCCGTGTCTCTAAGTGGATGGGGGGATTTCTCCGAACATCAGATGTTTCAGGTTCTTGGTCACTAGCCATGAAACAGTCCCATATCAATGTTCTCGAAGCCATGGCAGTGTTCTTGACCCTGAAGAGAGAGACTCCTCCGAGGTCGACCCACATCAGAGTAGTGTCAGACAGCACAGACGAGGTACACTACGGAAACAGGGGAGGATCCAAGTCACCCAACCTGAATCAGATCCTGGTCACTTTCTTCGCCTGGGCAACAGAAAAGAACTGGTTCCTGTCAGCACCTCACCTAGCGGGAGGCCAGGATGTGAGAACGGGCTCACTATCCAGGACGAGTTCCCTGGAGTCAGAATTTCACTCCGGTGGATACTCAGGTTCGTTCCAGGCATCCAGGTAGATCTATTCACATCTCAGATCAATCACAAACTTCCTTGTTATGTGACCCCAATCCTGGACCCTCGGGCTCATGCCATGGACGCATTACCCCGGGATTGGAATCATTAGAGGAAGATTTCCCTATCTCTCCCAGTGAATCTTCTAAAAACTTTAACACCGACTGCGCTCCTTCCGGGGCGCAGTGGTTTTAGTACCACCTCACTGCCCAAGAACAGTTGGTTTCCTCTCCTCCTTGAGTGGAAACTCCGTCCCATCCGGATTCCGTTCCTCAAACTGACCCGAGTATTCCAAACTCACTCTGTCAGATTACTCAAGGATGTCCAAAACCCTAACTTTGTGGACTACAGGAAGTTGGCAGCTCGTAGAGACTCGAACATTGAACCGGAAAACGATTTCTTACTCGAATCAGTCAAAAGGGACTCGACAATTCGCCAATATGATTCGGCCGTTAACCCCCAAAATAGGTGGTCCCCTTGGAAAGTTATTCCTCTTCTCCAAGATACTTTTCTATGTCCGGTCACCACTCTCAGGGCCTTTTTAGCCACGACTGCTACCCGATCGTCTGGCCCCTTGTTTATCAGGGAACAAGGAGGTACCATTCCCATACGTGGTATTAGGCTATAGATCCTATACTTCGTTTGACAAGCCAATCCGGGATCATTTCCCCCAGAAGATGGACTTTGATGACCTTATAAAGTTCACGGGTTGGGAATCTCCTATGGTCTTCAAACGCCACTATCTAATGAACTTACAGGCTCTTAAATACCCAACAGTTGCAGCTGGGAGCCGTATCTCTCCCCAGTGATCTTTTGTTCTTCCTTTCATCCATCTCTTTTCTTCTCCCTCCTACCCGCCACTCGCACCACGACGCCGCTTCCTTGGTGGTTCGTTAGCCCTAAGTTTATTACATATTAGGTTATGTTTGTAACTATTATTGATTACCGTTGTTACAGGGTTGGGATATTCTTAGCCATGTCAGTTTTGTAGCACGTTTCCTCTGATACTCGGAGGCTTCCCTGTTATCATGTTTGTTTACCTTAATTATTTATGATTTTCTTTACATGGTGTTGTTTCTCTCCCCTCTTTAAATTAGTTATTGTTGGGCTTGGAAGGCATTCTCTGGTACATTTTCACCCGGCGCCACAGATCGACCCAGAAAAGGGATTTTGACGAAGGAAAAATCTATTTCTGGGGAGAGACCTGTGGCGCCCGGTGAAACCCTTCCCCTTTATTTTACACAATCCCACCCTTTCCTTTCCAAGCCATCATGGCCATACAGAAGGATGTTGTTCAGATGGCGCTCGCGTCGTGGCGTGGGTGGTGTGGCGCTGGTGGTTGGCAAGGGCCTTTGTATCGGCCCATCCCTTTGACGAAGGAATTAACTAAATGGAAGACAACCTGTGAATAGTGGATTTCACGCGCCTTTGCTTTATACACGACACCCTAAAGGTGCTCGCGCGAGGGTTGTAACCTCAGCATTCCATGCTTTTATCTTTCTCTGGTATAATTGGAAGGTTTTATCAGAAAAGGTATATAAGAAGGACTCTTTTCACTCTTTTCACCGGGCGCCACAGGTCTCTCCCCAGAAATAGATTTTTCCTTCGTCAAAATCCCTTTTTTTAATACAACGCTTGGCAAATACTGATTTGGTATGCCACTGACCTGTTGCTAAAACTCTTTCCTAAGAAAGATTACTACAAAAATTAAGAGATGTAACTGCACTTCTAATATCACGAACCTTAACTTTCCAGCATTTCATCTGACTTGACCTAATTCCTAGTGAACCTCCATGAAAAAGAAAGGACATAGCATTTTTGGACATGGAAAGATTTGGAATTCTATCCCCACTGAAACAAACTAGCATTACCCATAATGTCTGCTGTATTGGCCAAACAATACTTAACTCTCTTATTCTCTGACATAACATTAACTTCCTTTTTTTTTTTCAAGGGAAGAGATTTCCCAGCCCTGAGAGTCAAAATTAAATCCTACAAAACTGGCCCAACTTACTTTTCTAACAAATTTGAAAGATTTGTTGAAAACATTTAGTTATACAATAGTTCTTAGCTCTGAATGCAAACATAAGAAAAAATCATATTATTTTCACCACAACCTACATTATATGAGCTTGTAGTTCGATAGTTACCACCCAGGATTCGCGGAGGTTAGGGACCAGATACCACCCGGGGCAAATAGAGCAAATTCACAATTATTTAAAAATACTTATACCTGCTTATTTTGATACATAAAATGTGCAATAGCATCAAGAAATGTCATTATAAACAATTTAGAATAATTTGAAAATATTTTTTAAAGGCATTTTCCAGAAAAATATACTAAATGTGCCTCATGAACACCAATTAACAAACTACCAAAACACAATACATACAGTACAAAGCTGAATATAGCGAAACATACTGTACTGTGCCGTAAGTACTGTATGTACTTTATTAATATTATCCCTACTGTGGAGAAGTACATTTTCTATCATGCATAATTTTTTTTTTTTTAACTCATATTTTTAACTGCAGCCAATTTATTGTACAGTAAAAAATCTACATGTTTTTTTTACACACTTGCAATTTTTAGCTATTTCATTGTCATACATGCAAGATTCCTTGCTATTAATATGTATGTGTATGTACGTATACTTATATAATATGGATGTTAGTAACTAGAGCACTTATCACACATACACATGCACACACACAAGATTTTTTTAATTACGGTTATGTAAAAGCAGAATATAGACCTAAGTCAACTGTGTAGAGAGAGAGAGAGAGAGAGAGAGAGAGAGAGAGAGAGAGAGAGAGAGAGAGAGCTACTACGTATGATATGCATGAGTAGGAGCATTGTGCGTTCGTACATACCACAATGTACTGTTTATTGTTTAACTTGACTTTGCACTTGATATAAAATTAATTGTAAATAAATAATCATTAAACGAAAAGGAAAAATGTGTTACGATCTATCATTTATTTCCCAAAAGAAAAAATAATTCAATCACTAACGTGTTTGATACATTTGTATCATTGTACATTTGTACATACCACACAGTACTGTTCACTGTGATTTTTTACTTAAATATGTACTTATTGATATAAAATTAATTGTAAATAAATACAGTAATCAGTAGACTATAAGGGAAAATGTTACAATCTGTTACTTATTTACCGAAATGAAAGAAAAACAAAGCGCTAATGTGTTTAACATGCGTAGTAGCATCGTGCGTTCGCACATCCAATACAGTTCTGTTCATTGTGTTTTTTAACTTAAATATATACCTAATGAGATAAAATTAATTGTAAATAAATAATTACTAGACTATAAGGAAAACTATGTTACATGCTGTTATTTATTTACAGAAATGAAAGAAAAATATATTGCTTCAGTAATATACCTGTATTTGATATGCATAAAAGCATTGTGTGTTCATACAGTACATAAAACAAAGGAATGTTCATTGCGTTTTTATCTTGAAAATGTACTTCTCCATCATCATCATCATCATCTCGTACGCCTATTAACGCAAATGGCCTCGGTTAGATTTCGCCAGTCGTCCCTATCTTGAGCTTTTAATTCAATACTTCTCCACTCATCTTCCCCCACTTCACGCTTCATAGTCCTCAGCCATGTAGGCCTGGGTCTTCCAACTCTTCTAGTGCCTTGTGGAGCCCATCTGAACGTTTGATGAACTAACCTCTCTTGAGGAGGGTGAAGAGCATGCCCAAAACATTTCCATCTACCCCTCATCATGATCTCATCCACATATGGTACTCAAGTAATCTCTCTTATTGTTTCATTTCTAATCCTGCCCTGCCATTTAACTCCCAATATCCTTCTGAGGGCTTTGATCTCAAATCTACTAAATCTATTGGAGATTGTTTCATTGTCATACCATGATTCATGACCATGATTCACGTCCATAGAGTACCCCGATCTCACTAAACTGATATACGTATAGTCTGATTTTTATATGTAGTTTTAGGTGATTTGATTTCCAAATTTTACTTAACCTAGCCACTGTCTAATTTGCTTTTTTCAATCTTTCACTAAACACTAATTCTAGAGACCCTGTATTGGAGATCATAGTTCCTAAATACTTAAATGATTCTACCTCATTAATCCTTTCTCCTTCAAATGATATTTCATCTTCCATTGTATACTCTGTTCTCGTCCTCTCTGTCTTTTTTCTATTTATCTTCAGCCCAAACTTGTATGATATTTCAAGCATTTTGGTCAGCAAGCATTGCAAATCCTGTGGTGTTCTCTAACAAGGACAGCATCATCAGCATACTCTAGGTCAGCTAAATTCCAATCACAAACCCAGTCCAATTCTTCTCCACCATCTCTGACTGTTCTACGCATTAAAAAATCCATGAAGAGGATAAACAACATAGGTGACAACACATTCCCTTGGAGTACTCTGCTATCCACTGGAAATTTATTTGATGACTCAATTAACATTAACTTTGTACTTGCTATTTTTAAAAAAAGACTTGATCAAATTTACATATTTAAAAGGAATTCTATAATGACCCAGGACTCTTGACAAAATTGGCCCGTGCACACTATCAAAAGCTTTCTCATAGTCCACAAATCCAAAAGCTTTTTCAGAGTCCACAAATCCCACAAAAGGGGATTTCTATAGTTCACATATTGCTGTACAATATGTCTCAAAATGAAACTTTGGTCAGTGCAACTTCTACCTTTTCTAAATCCTTTAGAATAAGCATACTATATATTCTAACAACAACTGACATAAGTGTTATGCCTTTGTAATTATTGCAATCAGTCAGGTCACCTATTTTTGCTATTTTCACCAACACTCCTAACTCCCATTCATCAGGTTTTGCCTCTTCATGCCACATTCTACAAAATAATCTTGTAAGTAGTCTGGAGGTTACTTCACTTTCAGCCAGTATCGTCTCGGCAGTTATTCTATCGTATCCCGGGGATTTCCATCTCAATAGTTTTTTTTAGTATAGCTTCGACTTCAAACACATTGAATTCATTCATGGGCACATCAAGGTCTTCATCAGTTTCAGGTATATCAATCAAATTATTCCATTCATATCTCCTATTCATAACCTCACTAAAGTGTTCTATTCAGCATTTTCCTTCTTCATATTCTATTGCTATGACAGAGCCATCTCTCTTTTAGATGGGCATATGCTTCTTCTTCTTTGCCCCAGTTGAGATTTCATTAATAATTCTTTGAGCAATACTTACACCATAGCAACTTCCTGAATTCATAGCTTTGTCAACCTCATCTGCTTTACTCTCTAAATATTCTCTCCATCTGCTTTACTCTCTAAATACTCTCTCCAGTCATTCCTGGCTTTTCTTTTGACCTCACTGTCAATACTGAAATACTTAGCATGCTCTACCTTGTAATTTTCATTACTTCCTCAAAAGCTTTCAACAATCAATTTCTGTCTCTGTCTCCTTTTAATAGTATCCTAAGTATCATTTGATATCCATGGCTTTCTCCCTGTAATTGCGTGTCCCAAGACTTCACACTCAACTGACTGATATACATTCTTAATATCACACCATTCTTCATTAATTCTCTATTCTTCGTCTCCTAAAGTCTCTAAGACTCTAAATTGGTTCCTACAATCATTTGCAAATGTTTCTCTGTGCTCTTCTTCTAAAAGCTTAGTTGTATCAAACCTAGGTATTCTATCTATCTTTCTGTTGGGTGCTTTCAGTTTTAATTTCAGTGTGGCAATGAGGAGCTGGTGATCGCTACCAATATCCTCTAGGCTTCTTACATTTCTTAGAGTCCTCCTTCTCTCTTTATTAATGCCAATGTGATCTATCTGATTTTTGTAATTGCCACATGGTGAAGTCCATGCATACTTGTGGATGTTCTTGAGTTGAAAAAGAGTACCTCCAATGACAAGATGGTTTTCTGAACAGAAACTTATGAAGTGTGCTCCGTTTTGATTTGCAACTTCGACAAGACCGTCGACACTCATCACTTTCCCTATCACTTGATTATTTCTTCCAACTCAAGCATTGACGTCGCCAATCACAATTTTCATATCTCTTTCAGGGATCTCATCTATTATCCTCTGCAGTTCTTCATAGTATTCATCTTTCCTTTCTTCAGGGGAATCATTTGTTGGGGCATAGCAAACTATAATATTCATATAGCACTGCTTTGATTTAAACTTTGCTAGTAACAATCTACTATCTACAGCTCTCCACTTGCTTAATGCCTTTTCTGCTCTTGGTGTCATCATCATTCCTATCCAACTCCACCTGATCTTCCAGAGTAGATTATATAAATATATATATATATATATATATATATATATATATATATATATATATATATATATATATATATATTTTTTCTTTAGTATTTATAAACCAGGAGATTCTTAGTACCCCGTTACGCCCGGGATTGGGCGCCATTCTGTCATCTTCTCTTTCCATGACTGACTAAATCCATAGAGGATTCATTGGCTGGATACATCAAAGGATAGCCAGTCCCTTGTGATGTGCAGTGCCTATCTAACTAAGGCAAGTGACCCGTGCTGGTCCATATTAATCCTAGTAAGACCAACTGCCAGGCATCAGGAGTAAAAGCCGTAGAGACAGTTTGTTCATCGCCTTACACCCAATCCGTCACCCTACTGCCAGCGACTTCATCGAGATTTTAGGGGGGGGGGGGCATTTCCTCCACACCCAAAGCTCTCATTACTCCACCAAGTTGCTCATCCGCCTATACGAGTATAACCGTTGGCAAACATGGATTGCTAAGATATACTGCCTTGCACTGTAAAATGTACTTATTGATATCAAATTAGTTGTAAATAAATAACCATGAGATTAAAAGGAAAAATATGTTACGATCTGTTATTTATATTATGGAATGAAAGAAAAATAATTTGCAAATATATAAAATTTTCTTGAATATTTAGTGGATAACTTATCTATTGAAAATCTTGCAAATTAGTGATTTCACGAATGTTGATTCATGGATAGGCGGGGAGGGGGGGGGGGTTACTGTAATGAGTTAAGCTGACACTAATGCCAACAAGAAAAATCTTAGACAAGAGATCCTTTACGGATATATTTTCCAAAGGTTTAAAATGCTGTTTTAAAAATTGATAATTTATATCTAGATGCCCCATAAATTTAGATGACTATTGGAGGTTTTTTCAATACTAAAAGACCTAAATACCCTGATATAAATAGATTTAATCCTAGATGCTTAAACATGATTCATAGCCATTGATAGGTGAAATGAAAAATTTCTTTTTATAAAAAAAGAAATGCAAAAATTGATTAATATCATAGGAACTAGTCCTAGTCATTGGCACATTTCTCGACTTTCATCAATAGAAATAAACATTTCATTGCCTTTGATACAGATATCAGAAGACTGTCTTAATAACCTATGATAGACAAACTAGAGGATCTCAGAATACGAAGGCATCTCCATGCGTTTAGATGTAATACATATGTGTCTGGATTCACCCCCCTCAAAGGCGGTTGTCTATGAATGTTGGCTTGTTAAAAGATTTATAACTGGGGAACAAAGCATCCATCTTCTTTTGTTTAAGAGAGGTTGCAAACATATGTCCACATTTGGTCATCCAAACCAATTCAAAATCTCTATACACACACTGACAGACCTAGACCAATCATTTGGAAGAATC
This sequence comes from Palaemon carinicauda, assembly GCF_036898095.1. Taxonomy (NCBI): domain Eukaryota; kingdom Metazoa; phylum Arthropoda; class Malacostraca; order Decapoda; family Palaemonidae; genus Palaemon; species Palaemon carinicauda. The sequence goes on along the minus strand of NC_090764.1, from coordinate 62,575,270 downwards.
TGGTTTTACCCACTTTACTGATCTGCTTTTTCTGGGATAAACTAAGGAAAAGGACTAAAGTAGTATTCATCTCATATTTTTCATAGTTAATACCACTTCTATCTTCCAGTATAAGGATTCCGTCCTGGTTCCACTGATTCTAGATACAGTACAAGTATATTCTGTCGTGTTATTTAAATCTGCCACAAATTTTCCTATTACTAGTGCATCTTGAGCTTGAAGGGCTATGGACACTGCTAAAAGTTCCATGCATTTATTAAGTGTAGATTCTTGCGTTGATCATTCTCCTAACATATGGAGAAAATTTAGAGGTGCTCCCCATCCTCCTTCCAAAGAAGTGTCAAATAAAAATGCCAGTTTCCCAAAACAACAAAACTCTGATCCTGCCATCCAAAATATGATACAAATTATCATCCTTTACCATAACTTCAAGATATATATCTGATATAGAAACACATTGAGTCTTAGAAACCTTATAATTTAGCACCCCATTAATACAGTATGAGGATTGAAATAGTTCAATAGCTCTCTCTGACCCTAGGGAGCACATACAGCTTGGGATATACCTGGAAAAAAAATAGGAAAAACTTTACTTTTATTCCCTGATAACTGTCTGTCTGACTAAATGGCTGATTATTATTATTACTGTATTACTTGCTAAGCTACAACCCTAGTTGGAAAAGAAGCATGCTATAAGCTCAAGGACTCCAACAGGACAAATAGCCCGGTGAGGGAAGGGAATAAGGAAATAAACTACAAGAGATGTTGAAGAATAATAACATCAAAATAAATCTTTCACCTATAAACTATAAAAACTTCAAAATAACATAGAATACTGCACTCAAGTGTACCCTCAAGCAAGAGAACTCTGACCCAAGACTGTGGAAGACCATGGAGCAGAGGCTAAAACACTACCTAAGACTAGAGAACAATGGTTTGATTTTGGAGTGTCTTTCTCCTAGATGAGCTGCTTACCATAGCTAAAGAGTCTCTTCTACCCTTAACAAGAGGAAAGTAGCCACTGAATTATTACAAAGCAATAGTTAACCCTTTGAGAGAGAAGAATATTTTGGTAATCTCAGTGGTGTTAGGTGTATCTTTTTTTATTATTTTCTTATAGAGAAAGGGACAGACAAAAGCCATTAGGTTATGTTTAGGAGAAATGGTCGAAAATTTTTTAAGGAAAATGAAAACTGTGTTAGGGTAATTATGACTAGAGGCTCAGAAAAAAATGTGCCTGTACAGGTATATTATCACACCACTTGGCAAGACCAGCTAAAAATAAAAGTGGCAGCCCATCAAATGGCCGTACTGGTAAGTGGGATTATTATATTCATAATCGTTGTTCTACAATGAAATAACCTCTTCACAGTGTGCCAATCCAGGAAGCTCCATGAACAGGATAGCCTCAATCCACCCACAAAAGTCACAGCGACAACAGCATGTATATGATGCATCATGTGGGCGATACAAATGAGGCGGAAGAGTGAGTGTTGACATTTAACAGCCCTTTCAATTAATTTCCCTACATGTTAAATTGTTTTTGAGTGTTGTTTCTATTGTTCATTGTGGATTATTAATTTGTACTGTACTCATTTGTGAAGTTACGAGTTATAAATTGTTAAAAAATTACCATTACAGTCCTTTAAAAATGAGTGCACATGTGTATTTACTGATGTGTGGAACTCGGTGAGATAATTTCCTTCATTTCTTATGAGAGAAGTTGATAGTATACAAGTGTCCCAAAAGGGACTAAACTCATAAACTGAGGTACCACCATACTGCTTCAAGTATGAGATAAAGAGAATGAGGATAATGATTGCTCAGAAATAACTCCATTGAAAAATATAATTAGTAATCAGTAACAGACCCAGGAGAAGAAATTCCTTATTACCACTATTATTATTATTATTATTATTATTATTATTATTATTATTATTATTATTATTAGCTAAGCTACACCTCTAGTTGAAAAAGCAAGATTCTATAAGCTCAAGGGCTCCAACAGGGAAAAATTGCCCAGTGAGGAAATAAGGAAATAAATAAATGAGAAATAATGAACAATTGAAATAAAATATTTAAAAAGTAGCAACATCAAACCAGATATTCCACATACAGTATAAACTATCAAAAGAGACTTATGTCAGCCTGTTCAACATAAAAACATTTGTTATAAGTTCTACTGATTCAACTACCCGATTAGGAAGGTCAATCCACAACTAGGTCACAGCTAAATAACCTAAATAACATTTATAAATGCTTCACAATCGGGAAGGAGGTAACGCAATGCCAATGACTTATCAAGCCCAAGTCAACAGGAAGACCGTATGAATGATATGGGTATAGCATACCAACGGCGTGGTTATTGCTATTAAAGGTACAGTCTTTCAAATCTGTACTAAAGGCTTAAGCCTATTGAAAATGCAAAGTTTTCAGGTTTAGGGTTAAACATCGATATAAGCCAAAATTTTTGGATTTTGGGGTAAACCTTGATAGAAGCCAAATTATTCAGATTTTTGGGGTAAACGTAAATATACCAGTAAGCCAAAACTTTCAAATTTTGGGCAAACATCAGTATAAGCTAAAATTTGCATATCTTTAGGTAAACATCGATACAAGCCAAAATTTTCAGATTTGAGGTCAAAAATCAATTCAAGCTAAAACTTTCTTTTTTTTTCAGATTTTAGGGTAAACGTCGACAGAAGCCAAAATTTTCATATTTGGTGATAAATGTCGATATAAGCTAAGCTTCAAGAGAGAAACAATATGAACATCAGGGGAGGTTGTCAGACATGAAAAATATCAAGGGTTTAACTTCAATTATGAGGAAACTGGTCAAGTTATACAATGGAAGGTTTAACAGGTTTTATAGGTACTGCCTAAATGCATCAATACCCACCTATAACAAACTTGCCAACCTTGAATGTTTATGGTACCCAGCTTTTACCAATATATCCCACTTTTCAGGGACTGAAACATTTGAACATAGTGATACTGCATATTGTAAGAGGTTTACCACAAAAATATTGACTGATAACAAGATACCTGAAGAGGAAACATTAGTGTAACTTGTGAAGTAATTCTCGGCAACTTAAAAGTCAATTTTGTAGATGTGGAAAATATCACTTCAAGCTTAATGGTAAACTTAGCAAATGAACATACTATGCAATTTTCATTATTATAGTATACCAAATGGATCAAATTAAAGTTTCTAATGTAATTAATATAGAGGATTCACTTCTGCTATGTTCATGACACTTCTTACTCAGTACCATTACTTTTTTTAAGATTTATTTCCCAAAATCATTGAAATTTTGCAGTAAATCTGAACCATTTGAATAACATTAAAACTATATATTCTTAACATTTTCCTGATTATAAAATACAATTAAACAACTTAGTAAATAAATAAATAATCACTGTAAATTGGCAATACTGTATGTTAAATTACTAATCATTATTCAGTTCACTATCATTAAATCCAAGTTTCTAAGACTACTGCTATTCAACTACAGGATGTTACAATAAATTCAAACTTGACTTTACACTATGACACTACAATATTTCCTCCAATAGAATTTCAACAACAAATACTCGGCTCAAACAATGGATACAGTTTTTGTTTAATATAAAAGAGCATAAAGCAAGCTTGCTGCTACTTGTGTTCTCTAGGGTTCAGTTAAATTTATTTACACTTGAGGTATTGAATTTTGCAAGTAACGACCTTTTTTAATTTGTTACTATTGCGACTATTAAATACACAAACGTAGGCCTACACCACAAAGCTACAGAGAAGGAAAACAACGAATGTTTTACATAAAAAGAGCAGTGATAGCGTGCAATAGTGATCACACAACATTCTTAAGCATTCGAGTGTCTATTAGTCACACACACACACACACACACACACACACACACACACACTCACTCACTCACTCACTCACTCACTCACTCACTCACTCACTCCATCTAACACTTTTTCAAAATAGATAGATCACAGAAAATCTTTAAAGACTTTCTCAATAACACAAATTTTTGTTTAATTGAAAAAGACACAGACCTAATGTATTTCTCAAAAGTAAATTTGCTGTTAAGAATCACGCCTAGAATTTCAAAAGAGTCATATAGAGTTAAAGAAATATTATCAATACTGAGATCCGGATGTTGAGGAGCCACTGTCCTCGACCTACTTACAATCACACTTTGAGTTTTGCTGGGATTCAACTTCATACCCCATAATTTGCACCATCCACTAATTTTAGCTATATCTCTATTAAGGGATTCAGCAACCCCAGATCTACATTCAGGAGATGGAATTGATGCAAAGAGAGTAGAATCATCAGCATATGCAACAATCTTGTTTTCTAGGCCAGATCACATGTCATGTGTATATAGTATGAAAAGTAATGAGCCAAGAACACTACCCTAAGAAACACCACATATCACATTCCTGTACTCGCTATGGTGCCCACTATCTACTCTTTGCAATCCACTACTTAAACCAAATTGCAAACTAGGGAACAGATGATTATCTTCAGCAAACCTATTAAGACATTTAGCCAAAAGACGTTCAAAAACTTTAGATAATAGTGGAGTTATGGAAATTGGGCGGTAATCAGTTGGACTTGAGCTACCACAAACACATTTACATAATGGTGTAACATTACCAATTCTTCAATAAGTGCTAAAAGCTCCTCTTCTTGCTAACTTGTTTAAAATAACAGATAACTTGGAGATAAGAAATCTGCAGACTTAAAACAATACAAAGGAAAAATACCATTTGGGTCTACACCTCCATAAACATCAAGGTCCATCAAGAGAGCTTTAATTTTACAAGATCGAAAAGCTAAACTAATTAGTTTGGCCTCAGGCAAACAGGAATGAGGACGATCAAGTTTCTCATTAATCTGCTTACTGTCAAACACATCAGTCAAAAGAGTTGCCTTTTCCTTTGGACAATGAATGACAGAGCCATCTGGTTTAAGTAAAGGAGGAACTGTTGTATCTATACCAAAGAGTGCAGATTTAGGGTAGTCTTTGAGACTAAATGAGAAAAGATGGCATGTAAACCATGGCATCTGGTTTAAGTAAAGGAGGAACTGTTGTATCTATACCAAAGAGTGCAGATTTAGGGTAGTCTTTGAGACTAAATGAGAAAAGATGGCATGTAAACCATGGCATCTGGTTTAAGTAAAGGAGGAACTGTTGTATCTATACCAAAGAGTGCAGATTTAGGGTAGTCTTTGAGACTAAATGAGAAAAGATGGCATGTAAACCATGGCATCTGGTTATTGCCATTAGCAACTACATCAAACTATACTTGAGGTAGAAGCCTTTTAAATGGAAAGTAGAAAATATTTATGTTTTGAGTAAACATCGATATAAGCAGGATTGGAGAGGGAAGCAGTGTAAATATAAGCTGAAACTGAGACTGACTTTCCTTGGCCGTTACGATGAACGAACTGCAGCCGTTCTGTTTATGACGTACAAGCTTTACCTCTGCACAGTGTATACTCTTGGGTTCCATGAACACTAACTTGGAACAGAAATCCTGATATATGTTAATCAAAATCCAGTGCTAACAAGTAGATATTGAATTAAAATGCAATAAAAACTTATCACAATCTGAAAGTCGTGACAGACATCTTGATGAGACTATGTGACAAAGAAAACAGAAGACTGGGTAACTCCTAGAGTGCTACCTAAAATTAACTGCTATACTGTCTTATTACTTTACTGGTGGCTCATATATCTTCAAAGGATACAAAATGGGGAAATGTGTTTTTTTTTTTTTCTTTATAAATTTTTGGGGTAAAAACTGATCAAACAAGCTTCTGGGGAAGAGGCAATATCAAAATCAATGGAGGATCATAGAAATGTGTTTTATGATAAAATATTTTCCATGTACGGTACCATGTTCATCCTGAATTTATCAATTTTCCATCACTTTACACAGACAGCTTGTTGAGATTAGCTGGAATACAGTTTGACAAAGTGAAAGATTATTTCTATATATTTTTTCTTTTGTAATATTTATGTTTTGTTTAGATTTTGCCAAAATCCTTCCAAGTGAGAAAGGAGGAGAGTGGGCTGTGTAGTCACAACCTACTCTTGGCTCATCACATTGGTGACCCCGGAGTGACCAATGTGACGGGCCAAGCGTAGGTTGTGACTCAGTTGCATTCATCTCGCCCTTGAGTCACAACCTACTCTTGGCCCATCACATTGAAAATATTTCTGTTGGTATGATTGAAGATTTTTTTTACATTTTTTTATTTAGATAGTTTGGGATCTTAGCGATATTTGAACTACTGTGTTGTGGAATTGAAAAGGTACAATTGTTCAAGATTGATTTGGATGTTGATGACCCAAGCTATTATAATTGGAGTATATTAATGTGGAGGATAGTGATAAAGAAAGGATGACGAATGTGACATTGCCAGCTCTGTCAGATGGACGGAGGTTTACCTTAGGCCTACAGAACTGTGGCAAGGGGCCTTTTATACATCATGTTCTAGAGTGTGGGTTACAGGTATATATATATATATATATATATATATATATATAAATATATATATATATATATATATATATATATATATATATATATATATATATAAATATATATATATATATATATATATATTCATATATATATATATATATATATATATATATATATATATATATATATATATATATATATATATATATATATATATATATATATATATATATATATATATATATATATATATATGAATATATATATATATATATATTTATATATATATATATATATTTATATATATATATATATATATATATATATATATATATATATATATATATATACAGTGGTACCTCTACATACAAATTTAATCCGTTCCACATCCGATTTCGGATGTAGAAAATGTTCGGATGTAGAAACAAATTTTCCCATAAGAATACATTGAAATAGGATTAATAGGTGGTTGAGCCCAAAAACCTATGATAACTCCTTAATAAATTACTACACATAATTACACATGACAATATGCACTCTAAATTAGATAATAGACATGTAAAAAAAGAATAATTATCAAGAAATAATAAATAAGAAATGGGTTTTTAGCGTCACTTTACCTTAGAAAGTCCAGCGCAGGTGTCGGTCTTGCTACGCAGGGAGGAGACGAACGGGCAACGAGGAGGTAGAGAGGGTGACTACGATAAACGTACACCACCGTAACTTATTCTAACTTACACTAAGTGAACTTTAACCTAACTTAGCTTATTTATTTTTTTTATTTTTATATTTTATATATTTTTTCACATTTTCTTTTTTTCTTTTTGATGATTAATTTTAATCACTTTCACTCTCTCCACTTAAAATTGAATTTTTTTTTCTCTTCACTCTTTGCCGTTTTCTTTGAACCACTTCCTTCCTCTTCATCACGAGTTCGCTTCGTAGTTTTTTTAAAGAAGCTATCGATAGAAAGTTGCTTGGTACGGCTTTTCAGAATGTTTCGAAAGTGAGTTAGGCAAACATTACCCAACTGCGCAACTACACGACAAACCTGCAATTTTTTTGGATGGTATTTGTCGATGAAGTCGACCACGTCTTGATATTTTCCTAACATCTCTTTCATTTGCGCCGAACCTAACGCATGTTCTACCTCCTCGATCCCTTCCTCGTCATCACTCATGTGCTCAGACATAGCATGGAGTTCCTTGAGCTCCTCTGTAGTAAGTTCGTCGTGATGTTCGGCTACGAGTTCCGTGATGTCATCTGCGTCGACCTCCAGACCCATGGACTTGCCAAAGGAGACGATTTCCTCTACGTCTTCCGCTGCACCCACCACAGGATCAGGTTCGGGGTCAAAACCCTCGAAATCTCGGGGAGAAACTGCATCAGGCCACAGCTTCTTCCAGGCAGAATCGAGGGTTCGTCGAGTGAATCCCACCCAAGCCTGATCTATGATCTTCAAGCAGTGAACGATGTTAAAGTGGCTTTTGCAAAATTCACGCAAAGTTAAGTTTGTGCTTTGCGTGACATTAAAGCACTGCTTGAATAGGTGCTTGGTGTAGAACTTCTTGAAGTTCGAGATGACTTGCTGGTCCATGGGCTGGAGGATAGAGGTGGTATTCGGTGGAAGATACAGCACCTTTATGAACTTGAATTCTTCGAAGATATCATCTTCAAGTCCGGGGGGGGGGGGTGCATTGTCAAGGCATAGCAGGCACTTTAAAGGTAATTTCTGCTCATAAAGATACTTCTTCACAGAAGGACCGAAAACTTGGTTAACCCATTGGACAAAGAACTGCCTAGTGACCCAGGCCTTCGAGTTGGATCGCCAGAAAACATGAAGCTGGTCCTTATCCACATTCTGTGCCTTAAAGGCCCTAGGGTTTTCAGAATAGTAAACCAGTAAGGGCTTGACTTTAAAGTCCCCGCTAGCGTTGGCACATAGGGCAAGAGTCAACCGATCCTTCATTGGCTTATGCCCAGCAATTTCTTCTCTTCGGCGGTGATGTAGATTCAACTGGGCATCTTCTTCCAAAACAGCCCCGGTTTTATCACAATTAAACACCTGCTGCTCTACGTAGCCTTCTTCCTGCACGGTCCTTTCAAAGCTCTTCACAAAGTCAGCTGTAGCCTTTGTGTCCGCACTAGCAGCCTCTCCGTGGCGAACAACTGAATGAATCCCGGACCGTTTCTTAAATTTCTCAAACCAGCCACGAGATGCCTTGAAATCGTCAAAGGAAGGTTCGGTTGAACTCTCCCCAGCATCACCCCCAGAGCTCGCCTCCTTCAAGTCAGTGAAGATGGCGTGCGCCTTCTCGCAGATTATAGTTTCGGTGATGGTGTCGCCAACAATCTCTCTGTCCTTGATCCACATTAGCAGAAGTCGTTCCATCTCTTCTATGACAGGGCTACGACTTTTTGAAATGATGGTGATCCCCTTAGAAGGTTCCACTGCTTTAATGGCTTCTTTCTGTTTCAAGATTGTCGAGATCATCGACATATTTCGGCCATATTCTTTTGCAAGTTCACTCATGCTTTTCAATAATTTCTAGCTTTACTTCTAAAAAAAGGATTTCCTTCTTCCTTTTCTCACCACTACCACTACCACTTGCGAAACTAAGCCTTTTAGGACCCATACTTTACGTAAAAAACCGTAAAAGGATGTACGTAAAAAATCACGATTAAAATACAGTTAATAGCAGAACGCACAGCGCACAACCACACGAAGCCGACGAGAACAGAGGAATGACCCAAGCCACGCTAATTGAGGGTCCCTCCGAGGTCGAAGTGCTGCCTTCTATCGGCGGAAATAAAAAATACATCCAGCGCTATAAGTACCGTCTACGCGTACGGGTATTGTTTACTTCGGGTGTCGATAAAAAAATTCGGGTGTAGAGTAGGAACTTGTTCGAATTGTACTTCGCGTGTCGAAAAATTCGGATACAACCGGTACAACGAAAATTGCTTACTTCGTGTGTCAAAATAAAATTCGGGTGTAGAGTCGAAAAATTGCTCGAATTTTACTTCGGATGTTGGAAAATTTGGATGTAGATATGTTCGTATGTAGAGGTTCCACTGTATGTGTATGATATATATATATATATATATATATATATATATATATATATATATACATATATATATGTATATATATATGTATATATATATGTGATATATATATATATATATATATATATATATATATATATATATATATATATATATATATATATATATATATGTATATGTATATATATATATATACTGTATATATATATATATATATATATATATATATATATATATATATATATATATATATATATATATATATATATATATATATATATATATATATATATATATACACACACACACACATATATTTACATTATACTACAGTAATACCTCGACACACAAGTGTCCCAACATACGAGAAATTTGAGGTACGAGGAAAGATTCGAGCAAATATTTGCCCCGAGATAAGAGACAAATACGAGGATACGAGACGGTTCCCTATGCGGCCGCTAGGTGGCCGAGTGTGTGAGAGGCCACTCACAAGGACAGCATCGCTCGCTCTTTCCCGTCGGATCTCCTTCGCGTAAAGTTATCTCCAAGCATTGGCCGTAGTGTTTACATTTTTACGTGTTTTTTTTGCGTTAATCAGTACAGAATTAAGTGAATAAGTGATGGGTCCAGAGCAAGCGAGTGCAAACAAGGGTAGTGAAAAGAAAAAGCGTAAGATGACAATCGAGATAAAGCATGAAATAATCGAAAAACATGAGAGTGGTGTACGAATGACTCAGCTGGCTCGCCAATATGAGAGGAGTAAAACAACAATATGTACCATCCTCAAGCAGAAGGATGCTATAAAGAGTACCAAGCCTTCCAAAGGACTAATCATCCTTTCCAAGCTGCGTAGTGATATTCATGATGAGATGGAGAGGCTTCTTTTAATATGGATAAAGGAGAAACAGTTGGCGGGAGATAGCGTGACCGAGATTATCATCTGTGAAAAGGCCAGCGGAATCTACGATGATTTGAAAGGAAAGCAAGCAGCTGAGAGAGGGGAGACTTCAACGCCAGAGGAAACCTTCAAAGCTAGTCATGGCTGGTTGGACAATTTCAAAAAACATACTGGGATACACTCAGTTGTGAAGCATGAGGAAGCAGCAAGTTCCAACTCGAAAGCCGAGGCGGACTATGTCAAAACCTTTGCCTCAGTTATCCCAGAACAAGGATACATCCCCCAACAAGTGTTCAGCTGCGATGAAACTGGCCTTTTCTGGAGGAAGATGCCCAGGAGGACATTCATCACGGCAGAGAAGAGACTACCGAGCCATAAACCCATGAAGGACCGGTTATCTCTAGCCTTGTGTGCCAACACCAGAAATGATTGTAAGGTCAAGCCACTGCTGGTGTACCACTCAGAAAACCCACGTTCTTTCAGTAGTCAAAGGATCTTGAAAGAAAAACTGCAAGTGATGTGGTGAGCTAATGCCAAGGCTTGGGTTAAGCGGCATTTCTTCACAGAATGGGTTAATCTCTGCTTTGGTCCAGCAGTCAAAAAATATTTGACCAAGAAAAGCCTGCCAATGAAATGTCTCTTGGTCCTCGACAATGCCCCTGGTCACCCTCCTGGTCTCTATGAGGACATTCTTGATGAGTATAGGTTCATCAAGGTCCTTTATCTCCTGCCCAACACCACGCCACTCCTTCAGCCCATGGACCAACAAGTAATTTCCAACTTTAAAAAACTGTACACAAAGCATTTGTTCAAGAAATGCTTCGATGTCACAGGCAACACCAATCTCACCCTTCGTGAATTTTGGAAGGAACATTTCAAAATCGTCCACAGTTCAATAATTATTGACGATGCATGGCAGGGTGACACACGAAGAACTCTTAATTATGCATGGAAGAATTTGTGGCCAGCTTCCGTCGCTGAGAGGGACTTTGAAGGGTTCAATATACCAGACCCTGATGAACCCGAACCAATTGTGGTGGATGAAATCGTGTCTCTTGGAAAGTCCATAAGGGTGGAGGTAGATGAGGCAGACATGAACGACCTTGTCAAGGAGCATAAGGAAGAGCTCACGACACAGGATTTGATCGAGCTCCAGGAGATGCAACATTCGGAGGTGTTGCAGGAGCTCAGTAGCGAGAAGGAGGTGGAAGAGGAGGACTGCCTTCCTACGAAGGAAATCAGAGACATGTTTGTGAAGTGGCAGGAGCTTTCTGATTTTATGGAAAAGAGGCACTTGGACAAGTTGGCGTGTGGTCGTGCTTTAGCCTTTTGTGATGACACTTGTGTACGTCATTTTCGTAACATTTTGAAGGGCAGACAAAACCAAACATCCCTAGATAGGTTCCTTATAAGAAGGCCGACAAAAAGTGAAGGTGAAAGCGAGTCAAAAAGCAAGGTAAAAAGAACCAAGCCGGAAGAAGAAAAGTAAAAAAATTAAAATGAAAACAAAATTAGAATTAAGTTTACTGATACGTAAGATTAAAATTTTTGGGATTGGCCATGTTGTCCTGATGGAAAGTTCCTTTAGGTAGCTTTCTAAGGGTTATTTGCTACAGTGATACTCCCAGAAAATTAACCATAGGTCTCCAGAATTCTAACGCCTGGCGCGAGTATCCTTAATATATCTTTAAGGATATCACATAATATCAGGGGACGTATTTTTTGATACGACACATAGCAATCTTCACCCCGAATAGATTTAACTCTTTGAGGGGGAAGAGTGGCGAACGAAAGGGGAGCCGTTATCAAGGTACCCGGTGGACCCCCTTCCCTGTACTACTACTTCCCATCATTCCTTTCAACTGTAGCATTTAAGCTAAGTGCGCTCCCACGTTTCTCTTAGTGCTGTTACAGTTTATTGGATTATCATCATGCAATCTCCAGTATCTTCATCCTCTGGAAAGTTGAGTATTTGATCTTTCCTGCGTATAATCTACATCTCCCTTCTCACAGCTGAATTTGTATAATTTAAGTGTGTTAAGTGGAGCGCAGCCAACCCCGGAGGCTGCCATTTTGAGACCTCTGTCGCACCTAATAAATGCAAATTAATTAGTTAGTAATGCGACGCTCCCGGTATTCAGTTATAAAGAAACTTTTAGCTAGTTAGGCAAATTATACTAGTGAAGGTTGCATACATATAATATTTCCTCTTCTGATATGTAACGTTACTTTCGTATACGATGAGGACCCCGGTGGGTTCACTTGTAGCCGCGGTCCCCACCTGAGTTAGGCTAGCCTAACCCGTTTTGTATACGTTAGTAATGTAAATCCCATTGTTTAACCTCTTGTATCGTTCCTATTAATTCGGTTGGGGATATATATCCCCTGGAATTTATTGGTATAATTCGATACATTTATCTTTTAGAGAAAAGAGGATAAACCCATCCTCCCTCCTGAGAGCCGCCATCCCAAGTGGCAACCCTATCTTTCGTCATCGCCACCAAGTAGTTAACTCCGGCTTGACTTAGATAGTTTTTTACCATCGATCTTCTTTGCTGCCGAGTATCCCGGCTACGAATTATGACAGTAACTCAGGGTGTATTGTCTTGCAGCCGACAATGTTGCCAATAGGGGAATCGTGATTTCTCTGCCGCCCACAACGTTGTTGGCATGGGAAGCTATGCTTCCTTAGTTTACATCCGAAAGTAGGCGACATACCTGCCACCACCTTTCTCCCTTGTAGACTTAAGACGTGTATTATAGCCGACAATGTCGCCGACAGGGGAATTCTTATTCCTCTGCCGACCACAACGGCGTCGGCACAGGAAGCCAAGCTTCCTTAGTTTACAGTCGAAAGTAGGTGGCATACTTGCCGCCGCCTTACTCCCCTGCAACCTACTGTATAAGACCCTTTTCTCTTCCCCCTCTGTCCTTTAGTGTCGGCCTAGCCATCACAATTTAGTGTTGGCCTAGCCATCACAATGTTCTTTTGGCCGGTATTCTACCATCATCCCGGCTTGCTGGGTTGATTAAGTTACCGGCCAGGATCCTACCAGCGGCAGTTGGGTTACCGCCTCGGCCAACTCCCCCTTATGTCCTTCCTTCACCGGAGGTGAATGCCCCGGGGGGAAAGACTGAGCCGGCCCTGACGGCTGCCAGTGGTAGACCCATTATACTGTTGAGAATTCTTCAGTCCTCTCTTGGACTGCCATCCACAAACCTTGCAACCACCAGTACAGCCGGCGGCAAAAGTTGTGGCTGGATGGAAGCTAGAATAAGATGCATTCCTCCCCTTACATTAGAATTCTCATTCTGGGAAGGAGGCAGTAGGCGGCAGTAGCTCTCCTACACTTCCAATTATTGTGCTAAACCATAATAATAGGAAATCCTCCTTTCCATTCTTTCTCTCTCTCTGTCAGTTAGCCTAACCCCAGTAGTATACTGCTAAAACTACAGCATACAACAATACAGTAGCCAGTATATCTGCAGTATATAACAGTACAGCAGTTAGAAAACTACAGTATACAATAATACAGTGGTACAAATATTTCTAACATATTCTATGTATCCTTTCACAGTCTATTGTTGGGACCGTATGATATGTTGAGGTGAAGTATTCCCTCAACACCCTGATGAATCCTTTGATTATTGGGACACTTATAAATCACCGTTCAGTATTAATATTCTACAAGTGGAGGAGTTAGTGTAAATATTCACTGACTCTGGCTCTACGTATGGGAGTTATTCCACTCTGTATTTTCCCTTATAGGGAAATTGAATATTAATATGGACGGAGGTCACAGCAATTCCCTGGGAGAGGAAACACGGATATGTGTCTTTCCTATTTCCATTCTAGCTTACTATCCTAAGCTATTAAATATAATAGTAAGTATTACTATTTCATAAGTATGCATTTATATCAATGATATAAATAACTCAATACTCATTTCACCTTTTCTTTCCTTACAGGAGGAGCCAACGGTGAAGAGTGCAGTCGTGTTCTGCAACCACAAGGGTAAGGACTTTTGTGGGCATACGATGTGCAGGTCTCGTGCCCCTGCTGCATCGTATCTGGATCCCTGAAGTATTGGGACCCGAAGGGTTGCTCCATCTGCTCGGCCCTGATGACCTAATGATTTGAAGAAGAGATCCCTGACACTACAGAGTCAAGGAATACTGCAAGAGAAACTCTTCGGAGGTGGGTAAGAGGGTTACAGAACTCTCCAGGACCTTACCTACCTAATGAATCTTTGAGGTGCCTTCTGTTCCCTAAAGCCCAATCCAGTGCGGTTGTGCCTCAGGTACAGGTCAAGCCTCCCTTCATCCAACTGACAGTGGACACAGACATTAATAAGGCACTGAAAGGCATGGACATCCACCAAGAACGGATGTCAGAGGTGTCTACCGACACCGAAAAGGACCTTCTACATGAAGACCTTGAAGAAGATGTGGTTCAACCACCTACGGAGGAAGATGGATCTGTTTCGACAGTATAATAACTGAGGAACCTCAGTTTTCTGTGACGGCATACCAACCTGTGCCGTCAACCTCTTCAGCCCCAACTCCCCAACCAGATGTGCAGGTTGGCAGGAGCGAAGCACTCCTAGAGTCGATCCAGCAGATGTTGGCAGTGTTCCAGAAGGAACAGCAGGAGATTAAGCAAGATCTCAAAGAGACAAAGAAAGAGGTAAGGGGAGGGAAACGCTCTGGCGCTTCCAGAGGCTTTGCTAAGCCTCTTTAGAGTATCTGACTTACCTCACTGCTCCGAAACCAACCCCTGGAGGTACACGGAGCACATGCCCATGATGAATGGGAAGCTCTATATCTCCGAGAAGTTGGGGGCCAAACCCCTTGAAGATCTTCAATTCTGGCCTAGCTTTTCGACATACCCAGATTGTTACGTGAAACTGTGGAGTGAACCAGCATCCTGTGAGGAGACGGATCCGAAGGAAGTCATTGTCTTTGAGCATGACAAGGCACAGGCTATCCTATCCAAGACCCTGAAAGGAGCTGGATATACCAACTTCAAAGTCTAAGCATTGAGCAAGAGGCATCCTACCTTCATTGCTCCTTCCTCCAGAGCTTTCCCCTTTTCAGTGAAAGATCTTGACTGTGTCATGAGAGCAGTCGATGAGGGCAAACCATGCTCAGTGCTAGAGGAATGTAAACCATTATCTCTAGCCATGCCTACCTGCGAGGAGAAGTGGAACGAAGTTCATCTAACCTTCTCCGTCTCTAAGTTGGATCCGGAGATAGCAGGTCAGCAGTTCAATGAGAACCTTCCAAAGCTGTCAGAGCATCTTTTGAGAAGGGAACAGGAGACAAAAGAGAGACTAGGCGCTTCTTTGTCTCATCAGAACTGCCTGGAAATGTGTGCAGGCCTTACCAACGCCCCACACATGTATATGGTCTTAGCCAAGTCCCACACGGGTACCCTCGTGAATTACTTGTATGCCTTCGTCAGGTCCAGGAGGGCCTGTAGAGAGCATGTGTTTGCCACAGCAACGGTCAAACACGAACCCAGGAAGCTGATCACTTCATGCATCTGGGGCAAAGACCTCTTCCCACAAGATGTGGTTCGGGAGGTTATCGCCAAAGCTGCCACGGAGAATAGGAACCTTCTCCAAAAGTGGGGCATGTCTTCCAAGGGGAAATCATCCTCAGACGGTGGTCCCAAACCTAAGAACAGGAAGACAAAGAAAGCACGTAGACCTGCACAACTTCCGACCGTGACCATGGCCTCAGTGCCTCAAATGGTAGCTCAGTCACAAACCACCTTTCAGATGGTCCCTCAGCAGCTAGTAGCTCAATCACCTGTGTTTAATCCAGGTTTTGAGAGGCACACAACTACCTTTCGACCCTACAAAGGTAGAGGCTCAAAAAGAGGTTCCTCAAAAGACCCCTCAAGGGGTAGAGGAGGACGCGGTCACGGAAATAAATCCTCAGGAACCTCTCAGCAATGAGAGGCTCCAGGTAGGAGGGAGACTTTTCCACTTTCGGGATCATTGGACCTTCGATCCCTGGGCCCACAGCCTAATCAGGAATGGACTCGGTTGGAAATGGAACAAAATTCCACCCCCATTTCCAGAATTCTTCCAACACTCGACCCCCTTGTTGGAAGAATATACCCCAGAACTCTTGAACAAAAAGGTAATAAGAAAAGAGAGGTCCATAAAATTCCTGGGAAGGCTGTTTTCTGTTCCCAAGAAGGACTAGGACAAACTCAGAGTCATTCTAGACTTGTCTCCACTCAACAGGTTCATCGAGAACAACAAGGTCTGGATGCTTACCTTACAACACATAAGGACCTTTTTACCAAAAGGGGCATACACAGTCTCAATAGACCTGGCGAGATGCTTACTGGCACCTACCAGTCAGTTGCCCCCTCTCCTCCTACCTAGGATTCAGAATACAGAAGACGAAGTATGTCTTTACAGCCATGCCTTTTGGGCTAAACATAGCCCCAAGGATATTCACAAAACTTGCGGATACAATCGTCCAACAACTATGCTTAGAAGGAATTCAGGTAGTAGCATACCTGGACGATTGGCTGGTGTGGGCAGCATCCAAGACGACTTGTCTACAAGCAGACGGAAAGGTGATCCAGTTCCTGGAGCACCTAGACTTCAAGATCAACCGCAAGAAGTCTCGCCTTTCTCCAGCTCAGAAGTTCCAATGCTTAGGAATCCACTGGAACTTAGTCGCACCGTCTCTCCATTCCACTGAAGAAGAGGAGAGAGATAGTGGGATCTTTCAAGAGACTACTGAAACTCAAGAAGATTTCAAGATGCCAACAGGAAAGAGTACTGGGTTCTCTTCAGTTTGCAGCAGTGACAGACCCAGTGCTAAAAGCAAAATTAAAAGATGCGTCAGGAGTCTGGAGAATATACGCATCAAACGCTTGAAGAGATCAACAAAGGTTGACACCGACCCGATTGCGCACGCTACTAAGGCCGTGGTCAACAGCCAAGAGCTGAACACGAACAATTCCCTTACAACCACCTCAACCATCAGTGGTAATACACACAGATGCCTCCCTGGGAGGATGGGGAGGCCATTCCCAACAAAGGAAAGTGCAGGGGAATTGGTTGCACCAGTTCAAAACCTTTCACATCAACATCTTGGAGGCTATGGCAGTCTTCCTGACGTTGAAGAAACTATCCCCTCGCAGATCAGTCCACATCAGACTGGTCTTGGACAATGAGGTGATAATAAGATGTCTAAACCGACAAGGCTCGAGATCACCTCACATCAATCACGTGATGTTAGCCATCTTCTACCTGGCAAGGAAGAGAAGATGGCATTAATCAGCAGTTCACCTGCAAGGGTTCCGCAATGTGACGGCGGATGCTCTATCCAGGCGAAAGCCGATAAAGACAGAAAGGTCCCTAGACACAGACTCATTCTCCTTCATCTTGGAAAAAGTCCCAGAACTGCAGATCGACCTCTTCGCAACGAGCGACAACAAGAAACTACCTCGTTATGTAGCCCCTTACGAGGACCCTCAAGCATATGCGACAGACGCCATGTCTCTTGACTGGAACAAATGGAATCGAATCTATCTGTTCCCACCAACCAATCTCCTGCTGAAAGTCCTCAACAAGCTAAGATCCTTCAGAGGAACGGCGGCAGTAGTGGCCCCCAAATGGCCCAGAAGCAATTGGTTCCCTCTAGTTCTAGAATTGAAACTGAAGCTGTTTCCTCTGCCCAACCCAGTATTATCCTAACTGGTTCAGAAGTCCACTGTCTATGCTTCATCCTTGAGAACCAACAACCTACATCTCATGATTTTCTCGCCCTAGCAGCCAAGAAAAGGTTTGGGATCTCAAAGGACAAAATCGACTTTATCGAAGAATACAAGTCAAGTTCAACTAGGAGACAATATGAATCGTCTTGGAAAAAGTGGGTTTCCTTCATGAAAACAAAGAAACTGATAGAAATATCAATAGATTTCTGTCTCTCCTTCTTCATCCACCTACATGAACAAGGCCTTGCTTCCACCACAATAACTGCGTGTAAGTCGGCTTTGACTAGACCTCTTCTTTACACCT